>NW_026600598.1:0-182832 GCF_029448725.1 Salvelinus fontinalis | reverse complement strand
AATCTGTTTGTGGTAGTGGGGTGGTAGATGTCTAGTCTCCCTTATAGCTCTAATCTGATAGTGGTAGTGGGGTGGTAGATGTCTAGTCTCCCTCGTGGCTTTAATTTGATAGTGGTAGTGGGGTGGTAGATGTCTAGTCTCCAATATGGCTGTAATCTGATAGTGGGGTAGTAGATGTCTAGTCTCCCTTATGGCTCTAATCTGATAGTGGTAGTGGGGTGGTAGATGTCTAGTCTCCCTTATGGCTCTAATCTGATAGTGGTAGTGGGGTGGTAGATGTCTAGTCTCCCTTATGGCTCTAATCTGATAGTGGTAGTGGGGTGGTAGATGTCTAGTCTCCCTTATGGCTCTAATCTGGTAGTGGTAGTGGGGTGGTAGATGTCTAGTCTCCCTTATGGCTCTAATCTGATAGTTGTAGGGGGGTGGTAGATGTCTAGGCTCCCTTATGGCTCTAATCTGATAGTGGTAGTGGGGTGGTAGATGTCTAGTCTCCCTTATGGCTCTAAACTGATAGTGGGGTGGTAGATGTCTAGTCTCCCTTATGGCTCTAATCTGATAGTGGTAGTGGGGTGGTAGATGTCTAGTCTCCCTTATGGCTCTAATTTGATAGTGGTAGTGGGGTGGTAGATGTCTATTCTCCCTTATGGCTCTAATCTGATAGTGGTATTGGGGTGGTAGATGTCTAGTCTCCCTTATGGCTCTAATCTGGTAGTGGCAGTGGGGTGGTAGATGTCTAGGCTCCCTTATGGCTCTAATCTGATAGTGGTAGTGGGTTGGTAGATGTCTAGTCTCCCTTATGGCTCTAATCTGATAGTGGGGTGGTAGATGTCTAGTCTCCCTTATGGCTCTAATCTGATAGTGGTAGTGGGGTGGTAGATATCTAGTCTCCCTTATGGCTCTAATTTGATAGTGGTAGTGGGGTGGTAGATGTCTATTCTCCCTTATGGCTCTAATCTGATAGTGGTATTGGGGTGGTAGATGTCTAGTCTCCCTTATGGCTCTAATCTGGTAGTAGCAGTGGGGTGGTAGATGTCTAGTCTCCCTTATGGCTCTAATCTGGTAGTGGTAGTGGGGTGGTAGATGTCTAGGCTCCCTTATGGCTCTAATCTGATAGTGGTAGTGGGGTGGTAGATGTCTAGTCTCCCTTATGGCTCTAATCTGATAGTGGTAGTGGGGTGGTAGATGTCTATTCTCCCTTATGGCTCTAATCTGGTAGTGGTAGTGGGGTGGTAGATGTCTAGTCTCCCTTATGGCTCTAATCTGTTTGTGGTAGTGGGGTGGTAGATGTCTAGTCTCCCTTATGGCTCTAATCTGATAGTGGTAGAGGGGTGGTAGATGTCTAGTCTCCCTTATGGCTCTAATTTGATAGTGGCAGTGTTGTGGTAGATGTCTAGTCTCCCTTATGGCTGTAATCTGATATTGGTAGGGGGGTGGTAGATGTCTAGTCTCCCTTATGGCTCTAATCTGGTAGTGGTAGTGGGGTGGTAGATGTCTAGTCTCCCTTATGGCTCTAATCTGATAGTGGTAGTGGGGTGGTAGATGTCTAGTCTCCCCTATGGCTCTAATCTGATTCTGGTAGTGGGGTGGTAGATGTCTAGTCTCCCTTATGGCTCTAATCTGATAGTGGTATTGGGGTGGTAGATGTCTAGTCTCCCTTATGGCTCTAATCTGGTAGTGGCAGTGGGGTGGTAGATGTCTAGTCTCCCTTATGGCTCTAATTTGATAGTGGTAGTGGGGTGGTAGATGTCTATTATCCCTTATGGCTCTAATCTGATAGTGGTATTGGGGTGGTAGATGTCTAGTCTCCCTTATGGCTCTAATCTGATAGTGGTAGTGGGGTGGTAGATGTCTAGTCTCCCTTATGGCTCTAATTTGATAGTGGTGTGGGGTGGTAGATGTCTATTCTCCCTTATGGCTCTAATCTGATAGTGGTATTGGGGTGGTAGATGTCTAGTCTCCCTTATGGCTCTAATCTGGTAGTGGCAGTGGGGTGGTAGATGTCTAGTCTCCCTTATGGCTCTAATCTGATAGTTGTAGGGGGGTGGTAGATGTCTAGGCTCCCTTATGGCTCTAATCTGATAGTGGTAGTGGGGTGGTAGATGTCTAGTCTCCCTTATGGCTCTAATCTGATAGTGGGGTGGTAGATGTCTAGTCTCCCTTATGGCTCTAATCTGATAGTGGTAGTGGGGTGGTAGATGTCTAGTCTCCCTTATGGCTCTAATCTGATAGTGGTAGTGGGGTGGTAGATGTCTAGTCTCCCTTATGGCTCTAATCTGATAGTGCTAGTGGGGTGGTAGATGTCTAGGCTCCCTTATGGCTCTAATCTGATAGTGGTAGTGGGGTGGTCGATGTCTAGTCTCCCTTATGGCTCTAATCTGGTAGTGGTAGTGGGGTGGTAGATGTCTAGTCTCCATTATGGCTCTAATCTGATAGTGGTAGGGGGGTGGTAGATGTCTAGTCTCCCTTATGGCTCTAATCTGATAGTGGTAGTGGGGTGGTAGATGTCTAGTCTCCCTTATGGCTCTAATCTGATAGTGGTAGGGGGGTGGTAGATGTCTAGTCTCCCTTATGGCTCTAATCTGATAGTGGTAGTGGGGTGGTAGATGTCTAGTCTCCCTTATGGCTCTAATCTGATAATGGAGTGGGGTGGTAGATGTTTAGGCTCCCTTATGGCTCTAATCTGATAGTGGTAGTGGGGTGGTAGATGTCTAGTCTCTATTATGGCTCTAATCTGGTAGTGGTAGTGGGGTGGTAGATGTCTAGCCTCCCTTATGGCTCTAATCTGATAGTGGTAGTGGGGTGGTAGATGTCTAGTTTCCCTTATGGCTCAAATCTGATAGTGGGTTGGTAGATGTCTAGTCTCCCTTATTGCTCTAATCTGGTAGTGGTAGTGGGGTGGTAGATGTCTAGTCTCCCTTATTGCTCTAATCTGGTAGTGGTAGTTGGGTGGTAGATGTCTAGTCTCCCTTATGGCTCTAATCTGATAGTGGTAGTGGGGTGGTAGATGTCTAGTCTCCCTTATGGCTCTAATCTGATAGTGGTAGTGGGGTGGTAGATGTCTAGTCTCCCTCGTGGCTTTAATTTGATAGTGGTAGTGGGGTGGTAGATGTCTAGTCTCCCTTATGGCTGTAATCTGATAGTGGGGTAGTAGATGTCTAGTCTCCCTTATGGCTCTAATCTGATAGTGGTAGTGGGGTGGTAGATGTCTAGTCTCCCTTATGGCTCTAATCTGATAGTGGTAGTGGGGTGGTAGATGTCTAGTCTCCCTTATGGCTCTAATCTGATAGTGGTAGTGGGGTGGTAGATGTCTAGTCTCCCTTATGGCTCTAATCTGGTAGTGGTAGTGGGGTGGTAGATGTCTAGTCTCCCTTATGGCTCTAATCTGATAGTTGTAGGGGGGTGGTAGATGTCTAGGCTCCCTTATGGCTCTAATCTGATAGTGGTAGTGGGGTGGTAGATGTCTAGTCTCCCTTATGGCTCTAATCTGATAGTGGGGTGGTAGATGTCTAGTCTCCCTTATGGCTCTAATCTGATAGTGGTAGTGGGGTGGTAGATGTCTAGTCTCCCTTATGGCTCTAATTTGATAATGGTAGTGGGGTGGTAGATGTCTATTCTCCCTTATGGCTCTAATCTGATAGTGGTATTGGGGTGGTAGATGTCTAGTCTCCCTTATGGCTCTAATCTGATAGTGGTAGTGGGGTGGTAGATGTCTAGTCTCCCTTATGGCTCTAATCTGATAGTGCTAGTGGGGTGGTAGATGTCTAGGCTCCCTTATGGCTCTAATCTGATAGTGGTAGTGGGGTGGTCGATGTCTAGTCTCCCTTATGGCTCTAATCTGGTAGTGGTAGTGGGGTGGTAGATGTCTAGTCTCCATTATGGCTCTAATCTGATAGTGGTAGGGGGGTGGTAGATGTCTAGTCTCCCTTATGGCTCTAATCTGATAGTGGTAGTGGGGTGGTAGATGTCTAGTCTCCCTTATGGCTCTAATCTGATAGTGGTAGGGGGGTGGTAGATGTCTAGTCTCCCTTATGGCTCTAATCTGATAGTGGTAGTGGGGTGGTAGATGTCTAGTCTCCCTTATGGCTCTAATCTGATAATGGAGTGGGGTGGTAGATGTTTAGGATCCCTTATGGCTCTAATCTGATAGAGGTAGTGGGGTGGTAGATGTCTAGTCTCATTTATGGCTCTAATCTGGTAGTGGTAGTGGGGTGGTAGATGTCTAGTCTCCCTTATGGCTCTAATCTGATAGTGGTAGGGGGGTGGTAGATGTCTAGCCTCCCTTATGGCTCTAATCTGATAGTGGTAGTGGGGTGGTAGATGTCTAGTTTCCCTTATGGCTCAAATCTGATAGTGGGGTGCTAGATGTCTAGTCTCCCTTATTGCTCTAATCTGGTAGTGGTAGTGGGGTGGTAGATGTCTAGTCTCCCTTATTGCTCTAATCTGGTAGTGGTAGTTGGGTGGTAGATGTCTAGTCTCCCTTATGGCTCTAATCTGATAGTGGTAGTGGGGTGGTAGATGTCTAGTCTCCCTTATGGCTCTAATCTGATAGTGGTAGTGGGGTGGTAGATGTCTAGTCTCCCTCGTGGCTTTAATTTGATAGTGGTAGTGGGGTGGTAGATGTCTAGTCTCCCTTATGGCTGTAATCTGATAGTGGGGTAGTAGATGTCTAGTCTCCCTTATGGCTCTAATCTGATAGTGGTAGTGGGGTGGTAGATGTCTAGTCTCCCTTATGGCTCTATCTGATAGTGGTAGTGGGGTGGTAGATGTCTAGTCTCCCTTATGGCTCTAATCTGATAGTGGTAGTGGGGTGGTAGATGTCTAGTCTCCCTTATGGCTCTAATCTGGTAGTGGTAGTGGGGTGGTAGATGTCTAGTCTCCCTTATGGCTCTAATCTGATAGTTGTAGGGGGGTGGTAGATGTCTAGGCTCCCTTATGGCTCTAATCTGATAGTGGTAGTGGGGTGGTAGATGTCTAGTCTCCCTTATGGCTCTAATCTGATAGTGGGGTGGTAGATGTCTAGTCTCCCTTATGGCTCTAATCTGATAGTGGTAGTGGGGTGGTAGATGTCTAGTCTCCCTTATGGCTCTAATTTGATAATGGTAGTGGGGTGGTAGATGTCTATTCTCCCTTATGGCTCTAATCTGATAGTGGTATTGGGGTGGTAGATGTCTAGTCTCCCTTATGGCTCTAATCTGGTAGTGGCAGTGGGGTGGTAGATGTCTAGTCTCCCTTATGGCTCTAATCTGGTAGTGGTAGTGGGGTGGTAGATGTCTAGGCTCCCTTATGGCTCTAATCTGATAGTGGTAGTGGGGTGGTAGATGTCTAGTCTCCCTTATGGCTCTAATCTGATAGTGGTAGTGGGGTGGTAGATGTCTATTCTCCCTTATGGCTCTAATCTGATAGTGGTAGTGGGGTGGTAGATGTCTAGTCTCCCTTATGGCTCTAATCTGATAGTGGTAGTGGGGTGGTAGATGTCTAGTCTCCCTTATGGCTCTAATCTGGTAGTGGTAGTGGGGTGGTAGATGTCTAGTCTCCCTTATGGCTCTAATCTGATAGTGGTAGTGGGGTGGTAGATGTCTAGTCTCCCTTATGGCTCTAATCTGATAGTGGTAGTGGGGTGGTAGATGTCTAGTCCTCCTTTGTGGCTCTAATTTGATAGTGGTAGTGGGGTGGTAGATGTCTATTCTCCCTTATGGCTCTAATCTGATAGTGGTATTCGGGTGGTAGATGTCTAGTCTCACTTATGGCTCTAATCTGATAGTGGTAGTGGGGTGGTAGATGTCTAGTCTCCCTTATGGCTCTAATTTGATAGTGGTAGTGGGGTGGTAGATGTCTAGTCTCCCTTATGGCTCTAATCTGATAGTGGTAGTGGGGTGGTAGATGTCTAGTCTCCCTTATGGCTCTAATCTGATAGTGGTAGAGGGGTGGCAGATGTCTAGTCTCCCTTATGGCTCTAATCTGATAGTGGTAGTGGGTTGGTAGATGTCTAGTCTCCCTTATGGCTCTAATCTGATAGTGGTAGTGGGGTGGTAGATGTCTAGTCTCCCTCGTGGCTTTAATTTGATAGTGGTAGTGGGGTGGTAGATGTCTAGTCTCCCTTATGGCTGTAATCTGATAGTGGGGTAGTAGATGTCTAGTCTCCCTTATGGCTCTAATCTGATAGTGGTAGTGGGGTGGTAGATGTCTAGTCTCCCTTATGGCTCTATCTGATAGTGGTAGTGGGGTGGTAGATGTCTAGTCTCCCTTATGGCTCTAATCTGATAGTGGTAGTGGGGTGGTAGATGTCTAGTCTCCCTTATGGCTCTAATCTGGTAGTGGTAGTGGGGTGGTAGATGTCTAGTCTCCCTTATGGCTCTAATCTGATAGTTGTAGGGGGGTGGTAGATGTCTAGGCTCCCTTATGGCTCTAATCTGATAGTGGTAGTGGGGTGGTAGATGTCTAGTCTCCCTTATGGCTCTAATCTGATAGTGGGGTGGTAGATGTCTAGTCTCCCTTATGGCTCTAATCTGATAGTGGTAGTGGGGTGGTAGATGTCTAGTCTCCCTTATGGCTCTAATTTGATAATGGTAGTGGGGTGGTAGATGTCTATTCTCCCTTATGGCTCTAATCTGATAGTGGTATTGGGGTGGTAGATGTCTAGTCTCCCTTATGGCTCTAATCTGGTAGTGGCAGTGGGGTGGTAGATGTCTAGTCTCCCTTATGGCTCTAATCTGGTAGTGGTAGTGGGGTGGTAGATGTCTAGGCTCCCTTATGGCTCTAATCTGATAGTGGTAGTGGGGTGGTAGATGTCTAGTCTCCCTTATGGCTCTAATCTGATAGTTGTAGTGGGGTGGTAGATGTCTATTCTCCCTTATGGCTCTAATCTGATAGTGGTAGTGGGGTGGTAGATGTCTAGTCTCCCTTATGGCTCTAATCTGATAGTGGTAGTGGGGTGGTAGATGTCTAGTCTCCCTTATGGCTCTAATCTGGTAGTGGTAGTGGGGTGGTAGATGTCTAGTCTCCCTTATGGCTCTAATCTGATAGTGGTAGTGGGGTGGTAGATGTCTAGTCTCCCTTATGGCTCTAATCTGATAGTGGTAGTGGGGTGGTAGATGTCTAGTCCTCCTTTGTGGCTCTAATTTGATAGTGGTAGTGGGGTGGTAGATGTCTATTCTCCCTTATGGCTCTAATCTGATAGTGGTATTCGGGTGGTAGATGTCTAGTCTCACTTATGGCTCTAATCTGATAGTGGTAGTGGGGTGGTAGATGTCTAGTCTCCCTTATGGCTCTAATTTGATAGTGGTAGTGGGGTGGTAGATGTCTAGTCTCCCTTATGGCTCTAATCTGATAGTGGTAGTGGGGTGGTAGATGTCTAGTCTCCCTTATGGCTCTAATCTGATAGTGGTAGAGGGGTGGCAGATGTCTAGTCTCCCTTATGGCTCTAATCTGATAGTGGTAGTGGGTTGGTAGATGTCTAGTCTCCCTTATGGCTCTAATCTGATAGTGGTAGTGGGGTGGTAGATGTCTAGTCTCCCTTATGGCTCTAATCTGATAGTGGTAGTGGGGTGGTAGATGTCTAGTCTCCCTTATGGCTCTAATTTGATAGTTTTAGTGGGGTGGTAGATGTCTAGTCTCCCTTATGGCTCTAATCTGATAGTGGTAGTGGGGTGGTAGAAGTCTAGTCTCCCTTGTGGCTCTAATCTGATAGTGGTATTTGGTTGGTAGATCTCTAGTCTCCCTTATGGCTCTAATCTGATAGTGGGGTGGCAGATGTCTAGTCTCTCTTATGGCTCTAATCTGATAGTGGTAGTGGGGTGGTAGATGACTAGTCTCTCTTATGGCTCTAATTTGATAGTGGTAGTGGGGTGGTAGATGTCTAGTCTCCCTTATGGCTCTAATCTGATAGTGGTAGTGGGGTGGTAGATGTCTAGTCTCCCTTATGGCTCTAATCTGATAGTGGTAGAGGGGTGGCAGATGTCTAGTCTCCCTTATGGCTCTAATTTGATAGTGGTAGTGGGGTGGTAGATGTCTAGTCTCCCTTATGGCTCTAATCTGATAGTGGTAGTGGGTTGGTAGATGTCTAGTCTCCCTTATGGCTCTAATCTGATAGTGGTAGTGGGGTGGTAGATGTCTAGTCTCCCTTATGGCTCTAATCTGATAGTGGTAGAGGGTTGGCAGATGTCTAGTCTCCCTTATGGCTCTAATTTGATAGTGGTAGTGGGGTGGTAGATGTCTAGTCTCCCTTATGGCTCTAATCTGATAGTGGTAGTGGGTTGGTAGATGTCTAGTCTCCCTTATGGCTCTAATCTGATAGTGGTAGTGGGGTGGTAGATGTCTAGTCTCCCTTATGGCTCTAATTTGATAGTGGTAGTGGGGTGGTAGATGTCTAGTCTCCCTTATGGCTCTAATCTGATAGTGGTAGTGGGGTGGCAGATGTCTAGTCTCCCTTATGGCTCTAATTTGATAGTGGTAGTGGGGTGGTAGATGTCTAGTCTCCCTTATGGCTCTAATCTGATAGTGGTAGTGGGTTGGTAGATGTCTAGTCTCCCTTATGGCTCTAATCTGATAGTGGTAGTGGGTTGGTAGATGTCTAGACTCCCTTATGGCTCTAATTTGATAGTGGTAGTGGGGTGGTAGATGTCTAGTCTCCCTTATGGCTCTAATCTGATAGTGGTAGTGGGGTGGTAGATGTCTAGTCTCCCTTATGGCTCTAATCTGATAGTGGTAGAGGGGTGGCAGATGTCTAGTCTCCCTTATGGCTCTAATTTGATAGTGGTAGTGGGGTGGTAGATGTCTAGTCTCCCTTATGGCTCTAATCTGATAGTGGTAGTGGGTTGGTAGATGTCTAGTCTCCCTTATGGCTCTAATCTGATAGTGGTAGTGGGGTGGTAGATGTCTAGTCTCCCTTATGGCTCTAATCTGATAGTGGTAGAGGGGTGGCAGATGTCTAGTCTCCCTTATGGCTCTAATTTGATAGTGGTAGTGGGGTGGTAGATGTCTAGTCTCCCTTATGGCTCTAATCTGATAGTGGTAGTGGGTTGGTAGATGTCTAGTCTCCCTTATGGCTCTAATTTGATAGTTGTAGTGGGGTGGTAGATGTCTAGTCTCCCTTATTGCTCTAATCTGATAGTGGTAGTGGGGTGGTAGATGTCTAGTCTCCCTTATGGCTCTAATCTGATAGTGGTAGTGGGTTGGTAGATGTCTAGACTCCCTTATGGCTCTAATCTGATAGTGGGGTGGCAGATGTCTAGTCTCCCTTATGGCTCTAATCAAATAGTGGTAGTGGGGTGGTAGATGTCTGGTCTCCCTTATGGCTCTAATTTGATAGTGGTAGTGGGGTGGTAGATGTCTAGTCTCCCTTATGGCTCTAATCGGATAGTGGTAGTGGGGTTGTAGATGTCTAGTCTCCCTTATGGCTCTAATCTGGTAGTGGCAGTGGGGTGTTAGATGTCTAGTCTCCCTTATGGCTCTAATCTGATAGTGGGTTGGTAGATGTCTAGTCTCCCTTATGGCTCTAATCTGATAGTGGTAGTGGGGTGGTAGATGTCTAGTCTCCCTTATGGCTCTAATCTGATAGTGGGTTGGTAGATGTCTAGGCTCCCCTATGGCTCTAATCTGATAGTGGTAGTGGGTTGGTAGATGTCTAGTCTCCCTTATGGCTCTAATCTGATAGTGGGGTGGCAGATGTCTAGTCTCTCTTATGGCTCTAATCTGATAGTGGTAGTGGGGTGGTAGATGTATAGTCTCCCTTATGGCTCTAATTTGATAGTGGTAGTGGGGTGGTAGATGTCTAGTCTCCCTTATGGCTCTAATCTGATAGTGGTAGTTGGGTGGTAGATGTCTAGTCTCCCTTATTGCTCTAATCTGATAGTGGTAGAGGGGTGGCAGATGTCTCCCTTATGGCTCTAATTTGATAGTGGTAGTGGGTTGGTAGATGTCTAGTCTCCCTTATGGCTCTAATCTGATAGTGGTAGTGGGGTGGTAGATGTCTAGTCTCCCTTATGGCTCTAATCTGATAGTGGTAGTGGGGTGGCAGATGTCTAGTCTCCCTTATGGCTCTAATTTGATAGTGGTAGTGGGGTGGTAGATGTCTAGTCTCCCTTATGGTTTTAATCTGATAGTGGTAGTGGGTTGGTAGATGTCTAGTCTCCCTTATGGCTCTAATCTGATAGTGGTAGTGGGGTGGTAGATGTCTAGTCTCCCTTATGGCTCTAATTTGATAGTGGTAGTGGGGTGGCAGATGTCTAGTCTCCCTTATGGCTCTAATCTGATAGTGGTAGTGGGGTTGTAGATGTCTAGTCTCCCTTATGGCTCTAATCTGATAGTGGGTTGGTAGATGTCTAGGCTCCCTTATGGCTCTAATTTGATAGTGGTAGTGGGGTGGTAGATGTCTAGTCTCCCTTATGGCTCTAATTTGATAGTGGTAGTGGGTTGGTAGATGTCTAGTCTCCCTTATGGCTCTAATCTGATATTGGGGTGGCCGATGTCTAGTCTCCCTTATGGCTCTAATTTGATAGTTGTAGTGGGGTGGTAGATGTCTAGTCTCCCTAATGGCTCTAATCTGATAGTGGTAGTGGGGTGGTAGATGTCTAGTCTCCCTTATGGCTCTAATCTGATAGTGGTAGTGGGTTGGTAGATGTCTAGACTCCCTTATGGCTATAATCTGATAGTGGGGTGGCAGATGTCTAGTCTCCCTTATGGCTCTAATCTGATAGTGGTTGTGGGGTGGTAGATGTCTGGTCTCCCTTATGGCTCTAATTTGATAGTGGTAGTGGGGTGGCAGATGTCTAGTCTCCCTTATGGCTCTAATCGGATAGTGGTAGTGGGGTTGTAGATGTCTAGTCTCCCTTATGGCTCTAATCTGGTAGTGGCAGTGGGGTGTTAGATGTCTAGTCTCCCTTATGGCTCTAATCTGATAGTGGGTTGGTAGATGTCTAGTCTCCCTTATGGCTCTAATCTGATAGTGGTAGTGGGGTGGTAGATGTCTAATCTCCCTAATGGCTCTAATCTGATAGTGGTAGTGGGTTGGTAGATGTCTAGTCTCCCTTATGGCTCTAATTTGATAGTTTTGGTGGGGTGGTAGATGTCTAGTCTCCCTTATGGCTCTAATCTGATAGTGGTAGTGGGGTGGTAGATGTCTAGTCTCCCTTATGGCTCTAATCTGATAGTGGTAGTGGGTTGGTAGATGTCTAGTCTCCCTTATGGCTCTAATCTGATAGTGGGGTGGCAGATGTCTAGTCTCCCTTATGGCTCTAATCTGATAGTGGTAGTGGGGTGGTAGATGTCTAGTCTCCCTTATGGCTCTAATCTGATAGTGGTAGTGGGGTGGTAGATGTCTAGTCTCCCTTATGGCTCTAATCTGATAGTGGTAGTGGGGTGGTAGATGTCTAGGCTCCCTTATGGCTCTAATCTGATAGTGGTAGAGGGGTGGCAGATGTCTAGTCTCCCTTATGGCTCTAATCTGATAGTGGTAGTGGGGTGGTAGATGTCTAGTCTCCCTTATGGCTCTAATTTGATAGTGGTAGTGGGGTGGTAGATGTCTAGTCTCCCTTATGGCTCTAATCTGATAGTGGTAGAGGGGTGGCAGATGTGTAGTCTCCCTTATGGCTCTAATTTGATAGTGGTAGTGGGGTGGTAGATGTCTAGTCTCCCTTATGGCTCTAATCTGATAGTGGTAGTGGGTTGGTAGATGTCTAGTCTCCCTTATGGCTCTAATTTGATATTGGTAGTGGGGTGGTAGATGTCTAGTCTCCCTTATGGCTCTATTTTGATAGTGGTAGTGGGGTGGTAGATGTCTAGTCTCCCTTATGGCTCTAATCTGATAGTGGTAGTGGGGTGGTAGATGTCTAGTCTCCCTTATGGCTCTAATCTGATAGTGGTAGAGGGGTGGCAGATGTCTAGTCTCCCTTATGGCTCTAATTTGATAGTGGTAGTGGGGTGGTAGATGTCTAGTCTCTCTTATGGCTCTAATCTGATAGTGGTAGTGGGTTGGTAGATGTCTAGTCTCCCTTATGGCTCTAATCTGATAGTGGTAGTGGGGTGGTAGATGTCTAGTCTCCCTTATGGCTCTAATTTGATAGTGGTAGTGGGGTGGTAGATGTCTAGTCTCCCTTATGGCTCTAATCTGATAGTTGTAGTGGGGTTGTAGATGTCTAGTCTCCCTTATGGCTCTAATCTGATAGTGGGTTGGTAGATGTCTAGGCTCCCTTATGGCTCTAATCTGATAGTGGTAGTGGGTTGGTAGATGTCTAGTCTCCCTTATGGCTCTAATCTGATAGTGGGGTGGCAGATGTCTAGTCTCCCTTATGGCTCTAATCTGATAGTGGTAGTGGGGTGGTAGATGTCTAGTCTCCCTTATGGCTCTAATTTGATAGTGGTAGTGGGGTTGTAGATGTCTAGTCTCCCTTATGGCTCTAATCTGGTAGTGGCAGTGGGGTGTTAGATGTCTAGTCTCCCTTATGGCTCTAATCTGATAGTGGGTTGGTAGATGTCTAGTCTCCCTTATGGCTCTAATCTGATAGTGGTAGTGGGGTGGTAGATGTCTAATCTCCCTAATGGCTCTAATCTGATAGTGGTAGTGGGTTGGTAGATGTCTAGTCTCCCTTATGGCTCTAATTTGATAGTTTTAGTGGGGTGGTAGATGTCTAGTCTCCCTTATGGCTCTAATCTGATAGTGGTAGTGGGGTGGTAGATGTCTAGTCTCCCTTATGGCTCTAATCTGATAGTGGTAGTGGGTTGGTAGATGTCTAGTCTCCCTTATGGCTCTAATCTGATAGTGGGGTGGCAGATGTCTAGTCTCCCTTATGGCTCTAATCTGATAGTGGTAGTGGGGTGGTAGATGTCTAGTCTCCCTTATGGCTCTAATCTGATAGTGGTAGTGGGGTGGTAGATGACTAGTCTCCCTTATGGCTCTAATCTAATAGTGGTAGTGGGGTGGTAGATGTCTAGGCTCCCTTATGGCTCTAATCTGATAGTGGTAGAGGGTGGCAGATGTCTAGTCTCCCTTATGGCTCTAATCTGATAGTGGTAGTGGGGTGGTAGATGTCTAGTCTCCCTTATGGCTCTAATTTGATAGTGGAGTGGGGTGGTAGATGTCTAGTCTCCCTTATGGCTCTAATCTGATAGTGGTAGTGGGGTGGTAGATGTCTAGTCTCCCTTATGGCTCTAATCTGATAGTGGTAGAGGGGTGGCAGATGTCTAGTCTCCCTTATGGCTCTAATTTGATAGTGGTAGTGGGGTGGTAGATGTCTAGTCTCTCTTATGGCTCTAATCTGATAGTGGTAGTGGGTTGGTAGATGTCTAGTCTCCCTTATGGCTCTAATCTGATAGTGGTAGTGGGGTGGTAGATGTCTAGTCTCCCTTATGGCTCTAATTTGATAGTGGTAGTGGGGTGGTAGATGTCTAGTCTCCCTTATGGCTCTAATCTGATAGTTGTAGTGGGGTTGTAGATGTCTAGTCTCCCTTATGGCTCTAATCTGATAGTGGGTTGGTAGATGTCTAGGCTCCCTTATGGCTCTAATCTGATAGTGGTAGTGGGTTGGTAGATGTCTAGTCTCCCTTATGGCACTAATCTGATAGTGGGGTGGCAGATGTCTATTCTCCCTTATGGCTCTAATCTGATAGTGGTAGAGGGGTGGCAGATGTCTAGTCTCCCTTATGGCTCTAATCTGATAGTGGTAGTGGGGTGGTAGATGTCTAGTCTCCCTTATGGCTCTAATTTGATAGTGGTAGTGGGGTGGAGGATGTCTAGTCTCCCTTATGGCTCTAATCTGATAGTGGTAGAGGGGTGGCAGATGTCTAGTCTCCCTTATGGCTCTAATTTGATAGTGGTAGTGGGGTGGTAGATGTCTAGTCTCCCTTATGGCTCTAATCTGATAGTGGTAGTGGGTTGGTAGATGTCTAGTCTCCCTTATGGCTCTAATCTGATAGTGGTAGTGGGTTGGTAGATGTCTAGTCTCCCTTATGGCTCTAATTTGATAGTGGTAGTGGGGTGGTAGATGTCTACTCTCCCTTATGGCTCTAATCTGATAGTGGTAGTGGGGTGGTAGATGTCTAGTCTCCCTTATGGCTCTAATTTGATAGTGGTAGTGGGGTGGTAGATGTCTAGTCTCCCTTATGGCTCTAATCTGATAGTGGTAGTGGGTTGGTAGATGTCTAGTCTCCCTTATGGCTCTAATCTGATAGTGGTAGTGGGGTGGTAGATGTCTAGTCTCCCTTATGGCTCTAATTTGATAGTGGTAGTGGGGTGGTAGATGTCTAGTCTCCCTTATGGCTCTAATCTGATAGTGGTAGTGGGGTTGTAGATGTCTAGTCTCCCTTATGGCTCTAATCTGATAGTGGGTTGGTAAATGTCTAGGCTCCCTTATTGCTCGAATCGTATAGTGGTAGTGGGTTGGTAGATGTCTAGTCTCCCTTATGGCTCTAATCTGATAGTGGGGTGGCAGATGTCTAGTCTCCCTTATGGCTCTAATTTGATAGTGGTAGTGGGGTGGAGGATGTCTAGTCTCCCTTATGGCTCTAATCTGATAGTGGTAGTGGGGTGGTAGATGTCTAGTCTCCCTTATGGCTCTAATCTGATAGTGGTAGTGGGGTGGTAGATGTCTAGTCTCCCTTATGGCTCTAATTTGATAGTTTTCGTGGGGTGGTAGATGTCTAGTCTCCCTTATGGCTCTAATCTGATAGTGGTAGTGGGGTGGTAGATGTCTAGTCTCCCTTATGGCTCTAATCTGATAGTGGTAGTGGGTTGGTAGATGTCTAGTCTCCCTTATGGCTCTAATCTGATAGTGGGGTGGCAGATGTCTAGTCTCCCTTATGGCTCTAATCTGATAGTGGTAGTGGGGTGGTAGATGTCTAGTCTCCCTTATGGCTCTAATTTGATAGTGGTAGTGGGGTGGTAGATGTCTAGTCTCCCTTATGCCTCTAATCTGATAGTGGTAGTGGGGTGGTAGATGTCTAGTCTTCCTTATGGCTCTAATCTGATAGTGGTAGAGGGGTGGCAGATGTCTAGTCTCCCTTATGGCTCTAATCTGATAGTGGTAGTGGGGTGGTAGATGTCTAGTCTCCCTTATGGCTCTAATTTGATAGTGGTAGTGGGGTGGTAGATGTCTAGTCTCCCTTATGGCTCTAATCTGATAGTGGTAGAGGGGTGGCAGATGTCTAGTCTCCCTTATGGCTCTAATTTGATTGTGGTAGTGGGGTGGTAGATGTCTAGTCTCCCTTATGGCTCTAATCTGATAGTGGTAGTGGGTTGGTAGATGTCTAGGCTCCCTTATGGCTCTAATCTGATAGTGGTAGTGGGGTGGTAGATGTCTAGTCTCCCTTATGGCTCTAATTTGATAGTGGTAGTGGGGTGGTAGATGTCTAGTCTCCCTTATGGCTCTAATCTGATAGTGGTAGTGGGGTGGTAGATGTCTAGTCTCCCTTATGGCTCTAATCTGATAGTGGTAGAGGGGTGGCAGATGTCTAGTCTCCCTTATGGCTCTAATTTGATAGTGGTAGTGGGGTGGTAGATGTCTAGTCTCCCTTATGGCTCTAATTTGATAGTGGTAGTGGGGTGGTAGATGTCTAGTCTCCCTTATGGCTCTAATCTGATAGTGGTAGTGGGGTGGTAGATGTCTAGTCTCCCTTATGGCTCTAATTTGATAGTGGTAGTGGGGTGGTAGATGTCTAGTCTCCCTTATGGCTCTAATCTGATAGTGGTAGTGGGTTGATAGATGTCTAGTCTCCCTTATGGCTCTAATCTGATAGTGGTAGTGGGGTGGTAGATGTCTAGTCTCCCTTATGGCTCTAATTTGATAGTGGTAGTGGGGTGGTAGATGTCTAGTCTCCCTTATGCCTCTAATCTGATAGTGGTAGTGGGTTGGTAGATGTCTAGTCTCCCTTATGGCTCTAATTTGATAGTGGTAGTGGGGCGGTAGATGTCTAGTCTCCCTTATGGCTCTAATTTGATAGTGGTAGTGGGGTGGTAGATGTCTAGTCTCCCTTATGGCTCTAATCTGATAGTGGTAGTGGGGTTGTAGATGTCTAGTCTCCCTTATGGCTCTAATCTGATAGTGGGTTGGTAGATGTCTAGGCTCCCTTATGGCTCTAATCTGATAGTGGTAGTGGGTTGGTAGATGTCTAGTCTCCTTTATGGCTCTAATCTGATAGTGGGGTGGCAGATGTCTAGTCTCCCTTATGGCTCTAATCTGATAGTGGTAGTGGGGTGGTAGATGTCTAGTCTCCCTTATGGCTCTAATTTGATATTGGTAGTGGGGTTGTAGATGTCTAGTCTCCCTTATGGCTCTAATCTGATAGTGGGTTGGTAGAAATCTAGGCTCCCTTATGGCTCTAATTTGATAGTGGTAGTGGGGTGGTAGATGTCTAGTCTCCCTTATGGCTCTAATTTGATAGTGGTAGTGGGTTGGTAGATGTCTAGTCTCCCTTATGGCTCTAATCTGATGTTGGGGTGGCAGATGTCTAGTCTCCCTTATGGCTCTAATCTGATAGTGGTAGTGGGGTGGTAGATGTCTAGTCTCCCTTATGGCTCTAATTTGATAGTTGTAGTGGGGTGGTAGATGTCTAGTCTCCATTATGGCTCTAATCTGATAGTGGTAGTGGGGTGGTAGATGTCTAGTCTCCCTTATGGCTCTAATCTGATAGTGGTAGAGGGGTGGCAGATGTCTAGTCTCCCTTATGGCTCTAATTTGATAGTGGTAGTGGGGTGGTAGATGTCTAGTCTCCCTTATGGCTCTAATCTGATAGTGGTAGTGGGGTGGTAGATGTCTAGTCTCCCTTATGGCTCTAATTTGATAGTGGTAGTGGGGTGGTAGATGTCTAGTCTCCCTCATGGCTCTAATCTGATAGTGGTAGAGGGGTGGCAGATGTCTAGTCTCCCTTATGGCTCTAATCTGATAGTGGTAGTGGGGTGGTAGATGTCTAGTCTCCCTTATGGCTCTAATCTGATAGTGGTAGTGGGGTGGTAGATGTCTAGTCTCCCTTATGGCTCTAATCTGATAGTGGTAGTGGGTTGGTAGATGTCTAGTCTCCCTTATGGCTCTAATCTGATAGTGGGGTGGCAGATGTCTAGTCTCCCTTATGGCTCTGATCTGATAGTGGTAGTGGGGTGGTAGATGTCTAGTCTCCCTTATGGCTCTAATCTGATAGTGGTAGTGGGGTGATAGATGTCTAGTCTCCCTTATGGCTCTAATCTGATAGTGGTAGTGGGGTGGTAGATGTCTAGTCTCCCTTATGGCTCTAATCTGATAGTGGTAGAGGGGTGGCAGATGTCTAGTCTCCCTTATGGCTCTAATCTGATAGTGGTAGTGGGTTGGTAGATGTCTAGTCTCCCTTATGGCTCTAATCTGATAGTGGTAGTGGGTTGGTAGATGTCTAGTCTCCCTTATGGCTCTAATTTGATAGTGGTAGTGGGGTGGTAGATGTCTAGTCTCCCTTATGCCTCTAATCTGATAGTGGTAGTGGGTTGGTAGATGTCTAGTCTCCCTTATGGCTCTAATTTGATAGTGGTAGTGGGGCGGTAGATGTCTAGTCTCCCTTATGGCTCTAATTTGATAGTGGTAGTGGGGTGGTAGATGTCTAGTCTCCCTTATGGCTCTAATCTGATAGTGGTAGTGGGGTTGTAGATGTCTAGTCTCCCTTATGGCTCTAATCTGATAGTGGGTTGGTAGATGTCTAGGCTCCCTTATGGCTCTAATCTGATAGTGGTAGTGGGTTGGTAGATGTCTAGTCTCCTTTATGGCTCTAATCTGATAGTGGGGTGGCAGATGTCTAGTCTCCCTTATGGCTCTAATCTGATAGTGGTAGTGGGGTGGTAGATGTCTAGTCTCCCTTATGGCTCTAATTTGATATTGGTAGTGGGGTTGTAGATGTCTAGTCTCCCTTATGGCTCTAATCTGATAGTGGGTTGGTAGAAATCTAGGCTCCCTTATGGCTCTAATTTGATAGTGGTAGTGGGGTGGTAGATGTCTAGTCTCCCTTATGGCTCTAATTTGATAGTGGTAGTGGGTTGGTAGATGTCTAGTCTCCCTTATGGCTCTAATCTGATGTTGGGGTGGCAGATGTCTAGTCTCCCTTATGGCTCTAATCTGATAGTGGTAGTGGGGTGGTAGATGTCTAGTCTCCCTTATGGCTCTAATTTGATAGTTGTAGTGGGGTGGTAGATGTCTAGTCTCCATTATGGCTCTAATCTGATAGTGGTAGTGGGGTGGTAGATGTCTAGTCTCCCTTATGGCTCTAATCTGATAGTGGTAGAGGGGTGGCAGATGTCTAGTCTCCCTTATGGCTCTAATTTGATAGTGGTAGTGGGGTGGTAGATGTCTAGTCTCCCTTATGGCTCTAATCTGATAGTGGTAGTGGGGTGGTAGATGTCTAGTCTCCCTTATGGCTCTAATTTGATAGTGGTAGTGGGGTGGTAGATGTCTAGTCTCCCTCATGGCTCTAATCTGATAGTGGTAGAGGGGTGGCAGATGTCTAGTCTCCCTTATGGCTCTAATCTGATAGTGGTAGTGGGGTGGTAGATGTCTAGTCTCCCTTATGGCTCTAATCTGATAGTGGTAGTGGGGTGGTAGATGTCTAGTCTCCCTTATGGCTCTAATCTGATAGTGGTAGTGGGTTGGTAGATGTCTAGTCTCCCTTATGGCTCTAATCTGATAGTGGGGTGGCAGATGTCTAGTCTCCCTTATGGCTCTGATCTGATAGTGGTAGTGGGGTGGTAGATGTCTAGTCTCCCTTATGGCTCTAATCTGATAGTGGTAGTGGGGTGATAGATGTCTAGTCTCCCTTATGGCTCTAATCTGATAGTGGTAGTGGGGTGGTAGATGTCTAGTCTCCCTTATGGCTCTAATCTGATAGTGGTAGAGGGGTGGCAGATGTCTAGTCTCCCTTATGGCTCTAATCTGATAGTGGTAGTGGGTTGGTAGATGTCTAGTCTCCCTTATGGCTCTAATCTGATAGTGGTAGTGGGTTGGTAGATATCTAGTCTCCCTTATGGCTCTAATCTGATAGTGGTAGTGGGGTGGTAAATGTCTAGTCTCCCTTATGGCTCTAATTTGATAGTGGTAGTGGGGTGGTAGATGTCTAGTTTCCCTTATGGCTCTAATCTGATAGTGGTAGAAGGGTTGTAGATGTCTAGTCTCCCTTATGGCTCTAATCTGATAGTGTGTTGGTAGAAATCTAGGCTCCCTTATGGCTCTAATTTGATAGTGGTAGTGGGGTGGTAGATGTCTAGTCTCCCTTATGGCTCTAATTTGATAGTGGTAGTGGGTTGGTAGATGTCTAGTCTCCCTTATGGCTCTAATCTGATATTGGGGTGGCAGATGTCTAGTCTCCCTTATGGCTCTAATCTGATAGTGGTAGTGGGGTGGTAGATGTCTAGTCTCCCTCATGGCTCTAATTTGATAGTTGTAGTGGGGTGGTAGATGTCTAGTCTCCCTTATGGCTCTAATCTGATAGTGGTAGTGGGGTGGTAGATGTCTAGTCTCCCTTATGGCTCTAATCTGATAGTGGTAGAGGGGTGGCAGATGTCTAGTCTCCCTTATGGCTCTAATTTGATAGTGGTAGTGGGGTGGTAGATGTCTAGGCTCCCTTATGGCTCTAATCTGATAGTGGTAGTGGGTTGGTAGATGTCTAGTCTCCCTTATGGCTCTATCTGATAGTGGTAGTGCGGTGGTAGATGTCTAGTCTCCCTTATGGCTCTAATCTGATAGTGGTAGTGGGGTGGTAGATGTCTAGTCTCCCTTATGGCTCTAATTTGATAGTTTTAGTGGGGTGGTAGATGTCTAGTCTCCCTTATGGCTCTAATCTGATAGTGGTAGTGGGGTGGTAGATGTCTAGTCTCCCTTATGGCTCTAATCTGATAGTGGTAGTGGGTTGGTAGATGTCTAGTCTCCCTTATGGCTCTAATCTGATAGTGGGGTGGCAGATGTTTAGTCTCCCTTATGGCTCTGATCTGATAGTGGTAGTGGGGTGGTAGATGTCTAGTCTCCCTTATGGCTCTAATCTGATAGTGGTAGTGGGGTGATAGATGTCTAGTCTCCCTTATGGCTCTAATCTGATAGTGGTAGTGGGGTGGTAGATGTCTAGTCTCCCTTATGGCTCTAATCTGATAGTGGTAGAGGGGTGGCAGATGTCTAGTCTCCCTTATGGCTCTAATCTGATAGTGGTAGTGGGGTGGTAGATGTCTAGTCTCCCTTATGGCTCTAATTTGATAGTGGTAGTGGGGTGGTAGATGTCTAGTCTCCCTTATGGCTCTAATTTGATAGTGGTAGTGGGGTGGTAGATGTCTATTCTCCCTTATGGCTCTAATCTGATAGTGGTAGTGGGTTGGTAGATATCTAGTCTCCCTTATGGCTCTAATCTGATAGTGGTAGTGGGGTGGTAGATGTCTAGTCTCCCTTATGGCTCTAATTTGATAGTGGTAGTGGGGTGGTAGATGTCTAGTTTCCCTTATGGCTCTAATCTGATAGTGGTAGTGGGGTTGTAGATGTCTAGTCTCCCTTATGGCTCTAATCTGATAGTGTGTTGGTAGAAATCTAGGCTCCCTTATGGCTCTAATTTGATAGTGGTAGTGGGGTGGTAGATGTCTAGTCTCCCTTATGGCTCTAATTTGATAGTGGTAGTGGGTTGGTAGATGTCTAGTCTCCCTTATGGCTCTAATCTGATATTGGGGTGCTAGATGTCTAGTCTCCCTTATGGCTCTAATCTGATAGTGGTAGTGGGGTGGTAGATTTCTAGTCTCCCTCATGGCTCTAATTTGATAGTTGTAGTGGGGTGGTAGATGTCTAGTCTCCCTTATGGCTCTAATCTGATAGTGGTAGTGGGGTGGTAGATGTCTAGTCTCCCTTATGGCTCTAATCTGATAGTGGTAGAGGGGTGGCAGATGTCTAGTCTCCCTTATGGCTCTAATTTGATAGTGGTAGTGGGGTGGTAGATGTCTAGGCTCCCTTATGGCTCTAATCTGATAGTGGTAGTGGGTTGGTAGATGTCTAGTCTCCCTTATGGCTCTAATCTGATAGTGGTAGTGCGGTGGTAGATGTCTAGTCTCCCTTATGGCTCTAATCTGATAGTGGTAGTGGGGTGGTAGATGTCTAGTCTCCCTTATGGCTCTAATTTGATAGTTTTAGTGGGGTGGTAGATGTCTAGTCTCCCTTATGGCTCTAATCTGATAGTGGTAGTGGGGTGGTAGATGTCTAGTCTCCCTTATGGCTCTAATCTGATAGTGGTAGTGGGTTGGTAGATGTCTAGTCTCCCTTATGGCTCTAATCTGATAGTGGGGTGGCAGATGTTTAGTCTCCCTTATGGCTCTGATCTGATAGTGGTAGTGGGGTGGTAGATGTCTAGTCTCCCTTATGGCTCTAATCTGATAGTGGTAGTGGGGTGATAGATGTCTAGTCTCCCTTATGGCTCTAATCTGATAGTGGTAGTGGGGTGGTAGATGTCTAGTCTCCCTTATGGCTCTAATCTGATAGTGGTAGAGGGGTGGCAGATGTCTAGTCTCCCTTATGGCTCTAATCTGATAGTGGTAGTGGGGTGGTAGATGTCTAGTCTCCCTTATGGCTCTAATTTGATAGTGGTAGTGGGGTGGTAGATGTCTAGTCTCCCTTATGGCTCTAATTTGATAGTGGTAGTGGGGTGGTAGATGTCTAGTCTCCCTTATGGCTCTAATCTGATAGTGGTAGTGGGTTGGTAGATGTCTAGTCTCCCTTATGGCTCTAATCTGATAGTGGTAGTGGGGTGGTAGATGTCTAGTCTCCCTTATGGCTCTAATTTGATAGTGGTAGTGGGGTGGTAGATGTCTAGTCTCCCTTATGGCTCTAATCTGATAGTGGTAGTGGGGTTGTAGATGTCTAGTCTCCCTTATGGCTCTGATCTGATAGTGGGTTGGTAGATGTCTAGGCTCACTTATGGCTCTAATCTGATAGTGGTAGTGGGGTGGTAGATGTCTAGTCTCCCTTATGGCTCTAATTTGATAGTGGTAGTGGGGTGGTAGATGTCTAGTCTCCCTTATGGCTCTAATCTGATAGTGGTAGTGGGGTTGTAGATGTCTAGTCTCCCTTATGGCTCTAATCTGATAGTGGGTTGGTAGATGTCTAGGCTCACTTATGGCTCTAATCTGATAGTGGTAGTGGGTTGGTAGATGTCTAGTCTCCCTTATGGCTCTAATCTGATAGTGATAGTGGGGTGGTAGATGTCTAGTCTCCCTTATGGCTCTAATTTGATAGTGGTAGTGGGGTGGTAGATGTCTAGTCTCCCTTATGGCTCTAATCTGATAGTGCTAGAGGGGTGGCAGATGTCTAGTCTCCCTTATGGCTCTAATTTGATAGTGGTAGTGGGGTGGTAGATGTCTAGTCTCCCTTATGGCTCTAATCTGATAGTGGTTGTGGGGTGGTAGATGTCTAGTCTCCCTTATGGCTCTAATTTGATAGTGGTAGGTGGGGTGGTAGATGTCTAGTCTCCCTTATGGCTCTAATCTGATAGTGGTAGTGGGGTTGTAGATGTCTAATCTCCCTTATGGCTCTAATCTGATAGTGGGTTGGTAGATGTCTAGGCTCACTTATGGCTCTAATCTGATAGTGGTAGTGGGTTGGTAGATGTCTAGTCTCCCTTATGGCTCTAATCTGATAGTGGGGTGGCAGATGTCTAGTCTCCCTTATGGCTCTAATCTGATAGTGGTAGTGGGGTGGTAGATGTCTAGTCTCCCTTATGGCTCTAATTTGATAGTGGTAGTGGGGTGGTAGATGTCTAGTCTCCCTTATGGCTCTTATCTGATAGTGGTAGTGGGGTGGTAGATGTCTAGTCTCCCTTATGGCTCTAATCTGATAGTGGTAGAGGGGTGGCAGATGTCTAGTCTCCCTTATGGCTCTAATTTGATAGTGGTAGTGGGGTGGTAGATGTCTAGTCTCCCTTATAGCTCTAATCTGATAGTGGTAGTGGTTTGGTAGATGTCTAGTCTCCCTTATGGCTCTAATCTGATAGTGCTAGTGGGGTGGTAGATGTCTAGTCTCCCTTATGGCTCTAATTTGATAGTGGTAGTGGGGTGGTAGATGTCTAGTCTCCCCTATGGCTCTAATCTGATAGTGGTAGTGGGGTGGTAGATGTCTAGTCTCCCTTATGGCTCTAATCTGATAATGGTAGAGGGGTGGCAGATGTCTAGTCTCCCTTATGGCTCTAATTTGATAGTGGTAGTGGGGTGGTAGATGTCTAGTCTCCCTTATGGCTCTAATCTGATAGTGGTAGTGGGTTGGTATATGTCTAGTCTCCCTTATGGCTCTAATCTGATAGTGGTAGTGGGGTGGTAGATGTCTAGTCTCCCTTATGGCTCTAATTTGATAGTGGTAGTGGGGTGGTAGATGTCTAGTCTCCCTTATGGCTCTAATTTGATAGTGGTAGTGGGGTGGTAGATGTCTAGGCTCCCTTATGGCTCTAATCTGATAGTGGTAGTGGGTTGGTAGATGTCTAGTCTCCCTTATGGCTCTAATCTGATAGTGGTAGTGCGGTGGTAGATGTCTAGTCTCCCTTATGGCTCTAATCTGATAGTGGTAGTGGGGTGGTAGATGTCTAGTCTCCCTTTTGGCTCTAATTTGATAGTTTTAGTGGGGTGGTAGATGTCTAGTCTCCCTTATGGCTCTAATCTGATAGTGGTAGTGGGGTGGTAGATGTCTAGTCTCCCTTATGGCTCTAATCTGATAGTGGTAGTGGGTTGGTAGATGTCTAGTCTCCCTTATGGCTCTAATCTGATAGTGGGGTGGCAGATGTTTAGTCTCCCTTATGGCTCTGATCTGATAGTGGTAGTGGGGTGGTAGATGTCTAGTCTCCCTTATGGCTCTAATCTGATAGTGGTAGTGGGGTGATAGATGTCTAGTCTCCCTTATGGCTCTAATCTGATAGTGGTAGTGGGGTGGTAGATGTCTAGTCTCCCTTATGGCTCTAATCTGATAGTGGTAGAGGGGTGGCAGATGTCTAGTCTCCCTTATGGCTCTAATCTGATAGTGGTAGTGGGGTGGTAGATGTCTAGTCTCCCTTATGGCTCTAATTTGATAGTGGTAGTGGGGTGGTAGATGTCTAGTCTCCCTTATGGCTCTAATTTGATAGTGGTAGTGGGGTGGTAGATGTCTAGTCTCCCTTATGGCTCTAATCTGATAGTGGTAGTGGGTTGGTAGATGTCTAGTCTCCCTTATGGCTCTAATCTGATAGTGGTAGTGGGGTGGTAGATGTCTAGTCTCCCTTATGGCTCTAATTTGATAGTGGTAGTGGGGTGGTAGATGTCTAGTCTCCCTTATGGCTCTAATCTGATAGTGGTAGTGGGGTTGTAGATGTCTAGTCTCCCTTATGGCTCTAATCTGATAGTGGGTTGGTAGATGTCTAGGCTCACTTATGGCTCTAATCTGATAGTGGTAGTGGGGTGGTAGATGTCTAGTCTCCCTTATGGCTCTAATTTGATAGTGGTAGTGGGGTGGTAGATGTCTAGTCTCCCTTATGGCTCTAATCTGATAGTGGTAGTGGGGTTGTAGATGTCTAGTCTCCCTTATGGCTCTAATCTGATAGTGGGTTGGTAGATGTCTAGGCTCACTTATGGCTCTAATCTGATAGTGGTAGTGGGTTGGTAGATGTCTAGTCTCCCTTATGGCTCTAATCTGATAGTGATAGTGGGGTGGTAGATGTCTAGTCTCCCTTATGGCTCTAATTTGATAGTGGTAGTGGGGTGGTAGATGTCTAGTCTCCCTTATGGCTCTAATCTGATAGTGCTAGAGGGGTGGCAGATGTCTAGTCTCCCTTATGGCTCTAATTTGATAGTGGTAGTGGGGTGGTAGATGTCTAGTCTCCCTTATGGCTCTAATTTGATAGTGGTAGTGGGGTGGTAGATGTCTAGTCTCCCTTATGGCTCTAATCTGATAGTGGTAGTGGGGTTGTAGATGTCTAATCTCCCTTATGGCTCTAATCTGATAGTGGGTTGGTAGATGTCTAGGCTCACTTATGGCTCTAATCTGATAGTGGTAGTGGGTTGGTAGATGTCTAGTCTCCCTTATGGCTCTAATCTGATAGTGGGGTGGCAGATGTCTAGTCTCCCTTATGGCTCTAATCTGATAGTGGTAGTGGGGTGGTAGATGTCTAGTCTCCCTTATGGCTCTAATCTGATAGTGGGGTGGCAGATGTCTAGTCTCCCTTATGGCTCTAATCTGATAGTGGTAGTGGGGTGGTAGATGTCTAGTCTCCCTTATGGCTCTAATTTGATAGTGGTAGTGGGGTGGTAGATGTCTAGTCTCCCTTATGGCTCTTATCTGATAGTGGTAGTGGGGTGGTAGATGTCTAGTCTCCCTTATGGCTCTAATCTGATAGTGGTAGAGGGGTGGCAGATGTCTAGTCTCCCTTATGGCTCTAATTTGATAGTGGTAGTGGGGTGGTAGATGTCTAGTCTCCCTTATAGCTCTAATCTGATAGTGGTAGTGGTTTGGTAGATGTCTAGTCTCCCTTATGGCTCTAATCTGATAGTGCTAGTGGGGTGGTAGATGTCTAGTCTCCCTTATGGCTCTAATTTGATAGTGGTAGTGGGGTGGTAGATGTCTAGTCTCCCCTATGGCTCTAATCTGATAGTGGTAGTGGGGTGGTAGATGTCTAGTCTCCCTTATGGCTCTAATCTGATAATGGTAGAGGGGTGGCAGATGTCTAGTCTCCCTTATGGCTCTAATTTGATAGTGGTAGTGGGGTGGTAGATGTCTAGTCTCCCTTATGGCTCTAATCTGATAGTGGTAGTGGGTTGGTATATGTCTAGTCTCCCTTATGGCTCTAATCTGATAGTGGTAGTGGGGTGGTAGATGTCTAGTCTCCCTTATGGCTCTAATTTGATAGTGGTAGTGGGGTGGTAGATGTCTAGTCTCCCTTATGGCTCTAATCTGATAGTGGTAGTGGGGTTGTAGATGTCTAGTCTCCCTTATGGCACTAATCTGATAGTGGGTTGGTAGATGTCTAGGCTCACTTATGGCTCTAATCTGATATCGGTAGTGGGTTGGTAGATGTCTAGTCTCCCTTAATGCTCTAATCTGATAGTGATAGTGGGGTGGTAGATGTCTAGTCTCCCTTATGGCTCTAATTTGATAGTGGTAGTGGGGTGGTAGATGTCTAGTCTCCCTTATGGCTCTAATCTGATAGTGGTAGTGGGGTGGTAGATGTCTAGTCTCCCTTATGGCTCTAATCTGATAGTGGTAGAGGGGTGGCAGATGTCTAGTCTCCCTTATGGCTCTAATTTGATAGTGGTAGTGGGGTGGTAGATGTCTAGTCTCCCTTATGGCTCTAATTTGATAGTGGTAGTGGGGTGGTAGATGTCTAGTCTCCCTTATGGCTCTAATTTGATAGTGGTAGTGGGGTGGTAGATGTCTAGTCTCCCTTATGGCTCTAATTTGATAGTGGTAGTGGGGTGGTAGATGTCTAGTCTCCCTTATGGCTCTAATCTGATAGTGGTAGTGGGGTGGTAGATGTCTAGTCTCCCTTATGGCTCTAATCTGATAGTGCTAGAGGGGTGGCAGATGTCTAGTCTCCCTTATGGCTCTAATTTGATAGTGGTAGTGGGGTGGTAGATGTCTAGTCTCCCTTATGGCTCTAATCTGATAGTGGTAGTGGGGTGGTAGATGTCTAGTCTCCCTTATGGCTCTAATTTGATAGTGGTAGTGGGGTGGTAGATGTCTAGTCTCCCTTATGGCTCTAATCTGATAGTGGTAGTGGGGTTGTAGATGTCTAATCTCCCTTATGGCTCTAATCTGATAGTGGGTTGGTAGATGTCTAGGCTCACTTATGGCTCTAATCTGATAGTGGTAGTGGGTAGGTAGATGTCTAGTCTCCCTTATGGCTCTAATCTGATAGTGGGGAAGCAGATGTCTAGTCTCCCTTATGGCTCTAATCTGATAGTGGTAGTGGGGTGGTAGATGTCTAGTCTCCCTTATGGCTCTATTTTGATAGTGGTAGTGGGGTGGTAGATGTCTAGTCTCCCTTATGGCTCTTATCTGATAGTGGTAGTGGGGTGGTAGATGTCTAGTCTCCCTTATGGCTCTAATCTGATAGTGGTAGAGGGGTGGCAGATGTCTAGTCTCCCTTATGGCTCTAATTTGATAGTGGTAGTGGGGTGGTAGATGTCTAGTCTCCCTTATAGCTCTAATCTGATAGTGGTAGTGGGTTGGTAGATGTCTAGTCTCCCTTATGGCTCTAATCTGATAGTGCTAGTGGGGTGGTAGATGTCTAGTCTCCCTTATGGCTCTAATTTGATAGTGGTAGTGGGGTGGTAGATGTCTAGTCTCCCCTATGGCTCTAATCTGATAGTGGTAGTGGGGTGGTAGATGTCTAGTCTCCCTTATGGCTCTAATCTGATAATGGTAGAGGGGTGGCAGATGTCTAGTCTCCCTTATGGCTCTAATTTGATAGTGGTAGTGGGGTGGTAGATGTCTAGTCTCCCTTATGGCTCTAATCTGATAGTGGTAGTGGGTTGGTATATGTCTAGTCTCCCTTATGGCTCTAATCTGATAGTGGTAGTGGGGTGGTAGATGTCTAGTCTCCCTTATGGCTCTAATTTGATAGTGGTAGTGGGGTGGTAGATGTCTAGTCTCCCTTATGGCTCTAATCTGATAGTGGGTTGGTAGATGTCTAGGCTCCCTTATGGCTCTAATTTGATAGTGGTAGTGGGTTGGTAGATGTCTAGTCTCCCTTATGGCTCTAATCTGATATTGGGGTGGCAGATGTCTAGTCTCCCTTATGGCTCTAATCTGATAGTGGTAGTGGGGTGGTAGAGGTCTAGTCTCCCTTATGGCTCTAATTTGATAGTTGTAGTGGGGTGGTAGATGTCTAGTCTCCCTTATGGCTCTAATCTGATAGTGGTAGTGGGGTGGTAGATGTCTAGTCTTCCTTATGGCTCTAATCTGAAAGTGGTAGTGGGTTGGTAGATGTCTAGTCTCCCTTATGGCTCTAATTTGATAGTGGTAGTGGGGTGGTAGATGTCTAGTCTCCCTTATGGCTCTAATTTGATAGTGGTAGTGGGGTGGTAGATGTCTAGTCTCCCTTATGGCTCTAATCTGATAGTGGTAGTGGGGTGGTAGATGTCTAGTCTCCCTTATGGCTCTAATCTGATAGTGGTAGAGGGGTGGCAGATGTCTAGTCTCCCTTATGGCTCTAATTTGATAGTGGTAGTGGGGTGGTAGATGTCTAGTCTCCCTTATGGCTCTAATCTGATAGTGGTAGTGGGGTGGTAGATGTCTAGTCTCCCTTATGGCTCTAATTTGATAGTGGTAGTGGGGTGGTAGATGTCTAGTCTCCCTTATGGCTCTAATCTGATAGTGGTAGTGGGGTTGTAGATGTCTAGTCTCCCTTATGGCTCTAATCTGATAGTGGGTTGGTAGATGTCTAGGCTCACTTATGGCTCTAATCTGATAGTGGGGTGGCAGATGTCTAGTCTCCCTTATGGCTCTAATCTGATAGTGGTAGTGGGGTGGTAGATGTCTAGTCTCCCTTATGGCTCTAATTTGATAGTGGTAGTGGGGTGGTAGATGTCTAGTCTCCCTTATGGCTCTAATCTGATAGTGGTAGTGGGGTGGTAGATGTCTAGTCTCCCTTATGGCTCTAATCTGATAGTGGTAGAGGGGTGGCAGATGTCTAGTCTCCCTTATGGCTCTAATTTGATAGTGGTAGTGGGGTGGTAGATGTCTAGTCTCCCTTATGGCTCTAATTTGATAGTGGTAGTGGGGTGGTAGATGTCTAGTCTCCCTTATGGCTCTAATTTGATAGTGGTAGTGGGGTGGTAGATGTCTAGTCTCCCTTATGGCTCTAATTTGATAGTGGTAGTGGGGTGGTAGATGTCTAGTCTCCCTTATGGCTCTAATCTGATAGTGGTAGTGGGGTGGTAGATGTCTAGTCTCCCTTATGGCTCTAATCTGATAGTGGTAGAGGGGTGGCAGATGTCTAGTCTCCCTTATGGCTCTAATTTGATAGTGGTAGTGGGGTGGTAGATGTCTAGTCTCCCTTATGGCTCTAATCTGATAGTGGTAGTGGGGTGGTAGATGTCTAGTCTCCCTTATGGCTCTAATTTGATAGTGGTAGTGGGGTGGTAGATGTCTTGTCTCCCTTATGGCTCTAATCTGATAGTGGTAGTGGGGTTGTAGATGTCTAGTCTCCCTTATGGCTCTAATCTGATAGTGGGTTGGTAGATGTCTAGGCTCACTTATGGCTCTAATCTGATAGTGGTAGTGGGTTGGTAGATGTCTAGTCTCCCTAATGGCTCTAATCTGATAGTGGGGTGGCAGATGTCTAGTCTCCCTTATGGCTCTAATCTGATAGTGGTAGTGGGGTGGTAGATGTCTAGTCTCCCTTATGGCTCTAATTTGATAGTGGTAGTGGGGTGGTAGATGTCTAGTCTCCCTTATGGCTCTTTTCTGATAGTGGTAGTGGGGTGGTAGATGTCTAGTCTCCCTTATGGCTCTAATCTGATAGTGGTAGAGGGGTGGCAGATGTCTAGTCTCCCTTATGGCTCTAATTTGATAGTGGTAGTGGGGTGGTAGATGTCTAGTCTCCCTTATGGCTCTAATTTGATAGTGGTAGTGGGGTGGTAGATGTCTAGTCTCCCTTATGGCTCTAATTTGATAGTGGTAGTGGGGTGGTAGATGTCTAGTCTCCCTTATGGCTCTAATTTGATAGTGGTAGTGGGGTGGTAGATGTCTAGTCTCCCTTATGGCTCTAATCTGATAGTGGTAGTGGGGTGGTAGATGTCTAGTCTCCCTTATGGCTCTAATCTGATAGTGCTAGAGGGGTGGCAGATGTCTAGTCTCCCTTATGGCTCTAATTTGATAGTGGTAGTGGGGTGGTAGATGTCTAGTCTCCCTTATGGCTCTAATCTGATAGTGGTAGTGGGGTGGTAGATGTCTAGTCTCCCTTATGGCTCTAATTTGATAGTGGTAGTGGGGTGGTAGATGTCTAGTCTCCCTTATGGCTCTAATCTGATAGTGGTAGTGGGGTTGTAGATGTCTAATCTCCCTTATGGCTCTAATCTGATAGTGGGTTGGTAGATGTCTAGGCTCACTTATGGCTCTAATCTGATAGTGGTAGTGGGTTGGTAGATGTCTAGTCTCCCTTATGGCTCTAATCTGATAGTGGGGTGGCAGATGTCTAGTCTCCCTTATGGCTCTAATCTGATAGTGGTAGTGGGGTGGTAGATGTCTAGTCTCCCTTATGGCTCTAATTTGATAGTGGTAGTGGGGTGGTAGATGTCTAGTCTCCCTTATGGCTCTTATCTGATAGTGGTAGTGGGGTGGTAGATGTCTAGTCTCCCTTATGGCTCTAATCTGATAGTGGTAGAGGGGTGGCAGATGTCTAGTCTCCCTTATGGCTCTAATTTGATAGTGGTAGTGGGGTGGTAGATGTCTAGTCTCCCTTATAGCTCTAATCTGATAGTGGTAGTGGGTTGGTAGATGTCTAGTCTCCCTTATGGCTCTAATCTGATAGTGCTAGTGGGGTGGTAGATGTCTAGTCTCCCTTATGGCTGTAATTTGATAGTGGTAGTGGGGTGGTAGATGTCTAGTCTCCCTTATGGCTCTAATCTGATAGTGGTAGTGGGGTGGTAGATGTCTAGTCTCCCTTATGGCTCTAATCTGATAGTGGTAGTGGGTTGGTATATGTCTAGTCTCCCTTATGGCTCTAATCTGATAGTGGTAGTGGGGTGGTAGATGTCTAGTCTCCCTTATGGCTCTAATTTGATAGTGGTAGTGGGGTGGTAGATGTCTAGTCTCCATTATGGCTCTAATCTGATAGTGGTAGTGGGGTTGTAGATGTCTAGTCTCCCTTATGGCTCTAATCTGATAGTGGGTTGGTAGATGTCTAGGCTCCCTTATGGCTCTAATTTGATAGTGGTAGTGGGTTGGTAGATGTCTAGTCTCCCTTATGGCTCTAATCTGATATTGGGGTGGCAGATGTCTAGTCTCCCTTATGGCTCTAATCTGATAGTGGTAGTGGGGTGGTAGAGGTCTAGTCTCCCTTATGGCTCTAATTTGATAGTTGTAGTGGGGTGGTAGATGTCTAGTCTCCCTTATGGCTCTAATCTGATAGTGGTAGTGGGGTGGTAGATGTCTAGTCTTCCTTATGGCTCTAATCTGATAGTGGTAGTGGGTTGGTAGATGTCTAGTCTCCCTTATGGCTCTAATCTGATAGTGGTAGTGGGGTTGTAGATGTCTAGTCTCCCTTATGGCTCTAATCTGATAGTGGGGTGGCAGATGTCTAGTCTCCCTTATGGCTCTAATCTGATAGTGGTAGTGGGGTGGTAGATGTCTAGTCTCCCTTATGGCTCTAATTTGATAGTGGTAGTGGGGTGGTAGATGTCTAGTCTCCCTTATGGCTCTAATCTGATAGTGGTAGTGGGGTGGTAGATGTCTAGTCTCCCTTATGGCTCTAATCTGATAGTGGTAGAGGGGTGGCAGATGTCTAGTCTCCCTTATGGCTCTAATTTGATAGTGGTAGTGGGGTGGTAGATGTCTAGTCTCCCTTATGGCTCTAATTTGATAGTGGTAGTGGGGTGGTAGATGTCTAGTCTCCCTTATGGCTCTAATTTGATAGTGGTAGTGGGGTGGTAGATGTCTAGTCTCCCTTATGGCTCTAATCTGATAGTGGTAGTGGGGTGGTAGATGTCTAGTCTCCCTTATGGCTCTAATCTGATAGTGGTAGTGGGGTGGTAGATGTCTAGTCTCCCTTATGGCTCTAATCTGATAGTGGTAGAGGGGTGGCAGATGTCTAGTCTCCCTTATGGCTCTAATTTGATAGTGGTAGTGGGGTGGTAGATGTCTAGTCTCCCTTATGGCTCTAATCTGATAGTGGTAGTGGGGTGGTAGATGTCTAGTCTCCCTTATGGCTCTAATTTGATAGTGGTAGTGGGGTGGTAGATGTCTAGTCTCCCTTATGGCTCTAATCTGATAGTGGTAGTGGGGTTGTAGATGTCTAGGCTCCCTTATGGCTCTAATCTGATAGTGGGTTGGTAGATGTCTAGGCTCACTTATGGCTCTAATCTGATAGTGGTAGTGGGTTGGTAGATGTCTAGTCTCCCTTATGGCTCTAATCTGATAGTGGGGTGGCAGATGTCTAGTCTCCCTTATGGCTCTAATCTGATAGTGGTAGTGGGGTGGTAGATGTCTAGTCTCCCTTATGGCTCTAATTTGATAGTGGTAGTGGGGTGGTAGATGTCTAGTCTCCCTTATGGCTCTTATCTGATAGTGGTAGTGGGGTGGTAGATGTCTAGTCTCCCATATGGCTCTAATCTGATAGTGGTAGAGGGGTGGCAGATGTCTAGTCTCCCTTATGGCTCTAATCTGATAGTGGTAGTGGGTTGGTAGATGTCTAGTCTCCCTTATGGCTCTAATCTGATAGTGGTAGTGGGGTGGTAGATGTCTAGTCTCCCTTACGGCTCTAATCTAATAGTGGTAGTGGGGTGGTAGATGTCTAGTCTCCCTTATGGCTCTAATCTGATAGTGGTAGTGGGGTGGTAGATGTCTAGTCTCCCTTATGGCTCTAATCTGATAGTGGTAGTGGGGTTGTAGATGTCTAGTCTCCCTTATGGCTCTAATCTGATAGTGGGTTGGTAGATGTCTAGGCTCCCTTATGGCTCTAATTTGATAGTGGTAGTGGGGTGGTAGATGTCTAGTCTCCCTTATGGCTCTAATTTGATAGTGGTAGTGGGTTGGTAGATGTCTAGTCTCCCTTATGGCTCTAATCTGATATTGGGGTGGCAGATGTCTAGTCTCCCTTATGGCTCTAATCTGATAGTGGTAGTGGGGTGGTAGATGTCTAGTCTCCCTTATGGCTCTAATTTGATAGTGGTAGTGGGGTGGTAGATGTCTAGTCTCCCTTATGGCTCTCATCTGATAGTGGTAGTGGGGTGGTAGATGTCTAGTCTTCCTTATGGCTCTAATCTGATAGTGGTAGTGGGTTGGTAGATGTCTAGTCTCCCTTATGGCTCTAATCTGATAGTGGTAGTGGGGTTGTAGATGTCTAGTCTCCCTTATGGCTCTAATCTGATAGTGGGTTGGTAGATGTCTAGGCTCCCTTATGGCTCTAATCTGATAGTGGTAGTGGGTTGGTAGATGTCTAGTTTCCCTTATGGCTCTAATCTGATAGTGGGGTGGCAGATGTCTAGTCTCCCTTATGGCTCTAATCTGATAGTGGTAGTGGGGTGGTAGATGTCTAGTCTCCCTTATGGCTCTAATTTGATAGTGGTAGTGGGGTGGTAGATGTCTAGTCTCCCTTATGGCTCTAATCTGATAGTGGTAGTGGGGTGGTAGATGTCTAGCCTCCCTTATGGCTCTAATCTGATAGTGGTAGAGGGGTGGCAGATGTCTAGTCTCCCTTATGGCTCTAATTTGATAGTGGTAGTGGGGTGGTAGATGTCTAGTCTCCCTTATGGCTCTAATCTGATAGTGGTAGTGGGTTGGTAGATGTCTAGTCTCCCTTATGGCTCTAATCTGATAGTGGTAGTGGGGTGGTAGATGTCTAGTCTCCCTTATGGCTCTAATCTGATAGTGGTAGTGGGTTGGTAGATGTCTAGTCTCCCTTATGGCTCTAATCTGATAGTGGTAGTGGGGTGGTAGATGTCTAGTCTCCCTTATGGCTCTAATCTGATAGTGGTAGTGGGTTGGTAGATGTCTAGTCTCCCTTATGGCTCTAATCTGATAGTGGGGTGGCAGATGTCTAGTCTCCCTTATGGCTCTAATCTGATAGTGGTAGTGGGGTGGTAGATGTCTAGTCTCCCTTATGGCTCTAATTTGATAGTGGTAGTGGGGTGGTAGATGTCTAGTCTCCCTTATGGCTCTTATCTGATAGTGGTAGTGGGGTGGTAGATGTCTAGTCTCCCTTATGGCTCTAATCTGATAGTGGTAGAGGGGTGGCAGATGTCTAGTCTCCCTTATGGCTCTAATTTGATAGTGGTAGTGGGGTGGCAGATGTCTAGTCTCCCTTATGGCTCTAATTTGATAGTGGTAGTGGGGTGGTAGATGTCTAGTCTCCCTTATGGCTCTAATCTGATAGTGCTATAGGGGTGGTAGATGTCTAGTCTCCCTTATGGCTCTAATTTGATAGTGGTAGTGGGGTGGTAGATGTCTAGTCTCCCTTATGGCTCTAATCTGATAGTGGTAGTGGGGTGGTAGATGTCTAGTCTCCCTTATGGCTCTAATCTGATAATGGTAGAGGGGTGGCAGATGTCTAGTCTCCCTTATGGCTCTAATTTGATAGTGGTAGTGGGGTGGTAGATGTCTAGTCTCCCTTATGGCTCTAATCTGATAGTGGTAGTGGGTTGGTATATGTCTAGTCTCCCTTTTGGCTCTAATTTGATAGTGGTAGTGGGGTGGTAGATGTCTAGTCTCCCTTATGGCTCTAATCTGATAGTGGGTTGGTAGATGTCTAGGCTCCCGTATGGCTCTAATTTGATAGTGGTAGTGGGGTGGTAGATGTCTAGTCTCCCTTATGGCTCTAATCTGATAGTGGTAGTGGGTTGGTAGATGTCTAGTCTCCCTTATGGCTCTAATCTGATATTGGGGTGGCAGATGTCTAGTCTCCCTTATGGCTCTAATCTGATAGTGGTAGTGGGGTGGTAGATGTCTAGTCTCCCTTATGGCTCTAATTTGATAGTTGTAGTGGGGTGGTAGATGTCTAGTCTCCCTTATGGCTCTAATCTGATAGTGGTAGTGGGGTGGTAGATGTCTAGTCTTCCTTATGGCTCTAATCTGATAGTGGTAGTGGGTTGGTAGATGTCTAGTCTCCCTTATGGCTCTAATCTGATAGTGGTAGTGGGGTTGTAGATGTCTAGTCTCCCTTATGGCTCTAATCTGATAGTGGGTTGGTAGATGTCTAGGCTCCCTTATGGCTCTAATCTGATAGTGGTAGTGGGTTGGTAGATGTCTAGTTTCCCTTATGGCTCTAATCTGATAGTGGGGTGGCAGATGTCTACTCTCCCTTATGGCTCTAATCTGATAGTGGTAGTGGGGTGGTAGATGTCTAGTCTCCCTTATGGCTCTAATTTGATAGTGGTAGTGGGGTGGTAGATGTCTAGTCTCCCTTATGGCTCTAATCTGATAGTGGTAGTGGGGTGGTAGATGTCTAGTCTCCCTTATGGCTCTAATCTGATAGTGGTAGAGGGGTGGCAGATGTCTAGTCTCCCTTATGGCTCTAATTTGATAGTGGTAGTGGGGTGGTAGATGTCTAGTCTCCCTTATGGCTCTAATCTGATAGTGGTAGTGGGTTGGTAGATGTCTAGGCTCCCTTATGGCTCTAATCTGATAGTGGTAGTGGGGTGGTAGATGTCTAGTCTCCCTTATGGCTCTAATCTGATAGTGGTAGTGGGTTGGTAGATGTCTAGTCTCCCTTATGGCTCTAATCTGATAGTGGTAGTGGGGTGGTAGATGTCTAGTCTCCCTTATGTCTCTAATTTGATAGTGGTAGTGGGGTGGTAGATGTCTAGTCTCCCTTATGGCTCTAATCTGATAGTGGTAGTGGGGTGGTAGATGTCTAGTCTCCCTTATGGCTCTAATCTGATAGTGGTAGAGGGGTGGCAGATGTCTAGTCTCCCTTATGGCTCTAATTTGATAGTGGTAGTGGGGTGGTAGATGTCTAGTCTCCCTCATGGCTCTAATTTGATAGTGGTAGTGGGGTGGTAGATGTCTAGTCTCCCTTATGGCTCTCATCTGATAGTGGTAGTGGGGTGGTAGATGTCTAGTCTTCCTTATGGCTCTAATCTGATAGTGGTAGTGGGTTGGTAGATGTCTAGTCTCCCTTATGGCTCTAATCTGATAGTGGTAGTGGGGTTGTAGATGTCTAGTCTCCCTTATGGCTCTAATCTGATAGTGGGTTGGTAGATGTCTAGGCTCCCTTATGGCTCTAATCTGATAGTGGTAGTGGGTTGGTAGATGTCTAGTTTCCCTTATGGCTCTAATCTGATAGTGGGGTGGCAGATGTCTAGTCTCCCTTATGGCTCTAATCTGATAGTGGTAGTGGGGTGGTAGATGTCTAGCCTCCCTTATGGCTCTAATTTGATAGTGGTAGTGGGGTGGTAGATGTCTAGTCTCCCTTATGGCTCTAATCTGATAGTGGTAGTGGGGTGGTAGATGTCTAGCCTCCCTTATGGCTCTAATCTGATAGTGGTAGAGGGGTGGCAGATGTCTAGTCTCCCTTATGGCTCTAATTTGATAGTGGTAGTGGGGTGGTAGATGTCTAGTCTCCCTTATGGCTCTAATCTGATAGTGGTAGTGGGTTGGTAGATGTCTAGTCTCCCTTATGGCTCTAATCTGACAGTGGTAGTGGGGTGGTAGATGTCTAGTCTCCCTTATGGCTCTAATCTGATAGTGGTAGTGGGTTGGTAGATGTCTAGTCTCCCTTATGGCTCTAATCTGATAGTGGTAGTGGGGTGGTAGATGTCTAGTCTCCCTTATGGCTCTAATCTGATAGTGGTAGTGGGTTGGTAGATGTCTAGTCTCCCTTATGGCTCTAATCTGATAGTGGTAGTGGGGTGGTAGATGTCTAGTCTCCCTTATGGCTCTAATCTGATAGTGGTAGTGGGTTGGTAGATGTCTAGTCTCCCTTATGGCTCTAATCTGATAGTGGGGTGGCAGATGTCTAGTCTCCCTTATGGCTCTAATCTGATAGTGGTAGTGGGGTGGTAGATGTCTAGTCTCCCTTATGGCTCTAATTTGATAGTGGTAGTGGGGTGGTAGATGTCTAGTCTCCCTTATGGCTCTTATCTGATAGTGGTAGTGGGGTGGTAGATGTCTAGTCTCCCTTATGGCTCTAATCTGATAGTGGTAGAGGGGTGGCAGATGTCTAGTCTCCCTTATGGCTCTAATTTGATAGTGGTAGTGGGGTGGCAGATGTCTAGTCTCCCTTATGGCTCTAATTTGATAGTGGTAGTGGGGTGGTAGATGTCTAGTCTCCCTTATGGCTCTAATCTGATAGTGGTAGTGGGGTGGTAGATGTCTAGTCTCCCTTATGGCTCTAATCTGATAGTGGTAGTGGGGTTGTAGATGTCTAGTCTCCCTTATGGCTCTAATCTGATAGTGGGTTGGTAGATGTCTAGGCTCCCGTATGGCTCTAATTTGATAGTGGTAGTGGGGTGGTAGATGTCTAGTCTCCCTTATGGCTCTAATCTGATAGTGGTAGTGGGTTGGTAGATGTCTAGTCTCCCTTATGGCTCTAATCTGATATTGGGGTGGCAGATAGTGGTAGTGATAGTCTCCCTTATGGCTCTAATTTGATAGTGGTAGTGGGGTGGTAGATGTCTAGTCTCCCTTATGGCTCTAATCTGATAGTGGTAGTGGGGTGGTAGATGTCTAGTCTCCCTTATGGCTCTAATCTGATAGTGGTAGTGGGGTTGTAGATGTCTAGTCTCCCTTATGGCTCTAATCTGATAGTGGGTTGGTAGATGTCTAGGCTCCCGTATGGCTCTAATTTGATAGTGGTAGTGGGGTGGTAGATGTCTAGTCTTCCTTATGGCTCTAATCTGATAGTGGTAGTGGGTTGGTAGATGTCTAGTCTCCCTTATGGCTCTAATCTGATAGTGGTAGTGGGGTGGTAGATGTCTAGTCTCCCTTATGGCTCTAATTTGATAGTTGTAGTGGGGTGGTAGATGTCTAGTCTCCCTTATGGCTCTAATCTGATAGTGGTAGTGGGGTGGTAGATGTCTAGTCTTCCTTATGGCTCTAATCTGATAGTGGTAGTGGGTTGGTAGATGTCTAGTCTCCCTTATGGCTCTAATCTGATAGTGGTAGTGGGGTTGTAGATGTCTAGTCTCCCTTATGGCTCTAATCTGATAGTGGGTTGGTAGATGTCTAGGCTCCCTTATGGCTCTAATCTGATAGTGGTAGTGGGTTGGTAGATGTCTAGTTTCCCTTATGGCTCTAATCTGATAGTGGGGTGGCAGATGTCTACTCTCCCTTATGGCTCTAATCTGATAGTGGTAGTGGGGTGGTAGATGTCTAGTCTCCCTTATGGCTCTAATTTGATAGTGGTAGTGGGGTGGTAGATGTCTAGTCTCCCTTATGGCTCTAATCTGATAGTGGTAGTGGGGTGGTAGATGTCTAGTCTCCCTTATGGCTCTAATCTGATAGTGGTAGAGGGGTGGCAGATGTCTAGTCTCCCTTATGGCTCTAATTTGATAGTGGTAGTGGGGTGGTAGATGTCTAGTCTCCCTTTTGGCTCTAATCTGATAGTGGTAGTGGGTTGGTAGATGTCTAGGCTCCCTTATGGCTCTAATCTGATAGTGGTAGTGGGGTGGTAGATGTCTAGTCTCCCTTATGGCTCTAATCTGATAGTGGTAGTGGGTTGGAAGATGTCTAGTCTCCCTTATGGCTCTAATCTGATAGTGGTAGTGGGGTGGTAGATGTCTAGTCTCCCTTATGGCTCTAATTTGATAGTGGTAGTGGGGTGGTAGATGTCTAGTCTCCCTTATGGCTCTAATCTGATAGTGGTAGTGGGGTGGTAGATGTCTAGTCTCCCTTATGGCTCTAATCTGATAGTGGTAGAGGGGTGGCAGATGTCTAGTCTCCCTTATGGCTCTAATTTGATAGTGGTAGTGGGGTGGTAGATGTCTAGTCTCCCTCATGGCTCTAATTTGATAGTGGTAGTGGGGTGGTAGATGTCTAGTCTCCCTTATGGCTCTTATCTGATAGTGGTAGTGGGGTGGTAGATGTCTAGTCTCCCTTGTGGCTCTAATTTGATTGTGGTAGTGGGGTGGTAGATGTCTAATCTCCCTTATGGCTCTAATTTGATAGTGGTAGTGGGTTGGTAGATGTCTAGGCTCCCTTATGGCTCTAATCTGATAGTGGTAGTGGGGTGGTAGATGTCTAGTCTCCCTTATGGCTCTAATTTGATAGTGGTAGTGGGGTGGTAGATGTCTAGTCTCCCTTATGGCTCTAATTTGATAGTGGTAGTGGGGTGGTAGATGTCTAGTCTCCCTTATGGCTCTAATCTGATAGTGGGTTGGTAGATGTCTAGTCTCCCTTATGGCTCTAATCTGATAGTGGTAGTGGGTTGGTAGATGTCTAGTCTCCCTAATGGCTCTAATCTGATAGTGGGGTGGCAGATGTCTAGTCTCCCTTATGGCTCTAATCTGATAGTGGTAGTGGGGTGGTAGATGTCTAGTCTCCCTTATGGCTCTAATTTGATAGTGGTAGTGGGGTGGTAGATGTCTAGTCTCCTATATGGCTCTAATCTGATAGTGGTAGAGGGGTGGTAGATGTCTAGTCTCCCTTATGGCTCTAATCTGATAGTGGTAGAGGGGTGGCAGATGTCTAGTCTCCCTTATGGCTCTAATTTGATAGTGGTAGTGGGGTGGTAGATGTCTAGTCTCCCTTATGGCTCTAATCTGATAGTGGTAGTGGGGTGGTAGATGTCTAGTCTCCCTTATGGCTCTAATCTGATAGTGGTAGAGGGGTGGCAGATGTCTAGTCTCCCTTATGGCTCTAATTTGATAGTGGTAGTGGGGTGGTAGATGTCTATTCTCCCTTATGGCTCTAATCTGATAGTGGTAGTGGGTTGGTAGATGTCTAGTCTCCCTTATGGCTCTAATCTGATAGTGGTAGTGGGGTGGTAGATGTCTAGTCTCCCTTATGGCTCTAATTTGATAGTGGTAGTGGGGTGGTAGATGTCTAGTCTCCCTTATGGCTCTAATCTGATAGTGGTAGTGGGGTTGTAGATGTCTAGTCTCCCTTATGGCTCTAATCTGATAGTGGGTTGGTAGAAATCTAGGCTCCCTTATGGCTCTAATTTGATAGTGGTAGTGGGGTGGTAGATGTCTAGTCTCCCTTATGGCTCTAATTTGATAGTGGTAGTGGGTTGGTAGATGTCTAGTCTCCCTTATGGCTCTAATCTGATATTGAAGTGGCAGATGTCTAGTCTCCCATATGGCTCTAATCTGATAGTGGTAGTGGGGTGGTAGATGTCTAGTCTCCCTTATGGCTCTAATTTGATAGTTGTAGTGGGGTGGTAGATGTCTAGTCTCCCTTATGGCTCTAATCTGATAGTGGTAGTGGGGTGGTAGATGTCTAGTCTCCCTTATGGCTCTAATCTGATAGTGGTAGAGGGGTGGCAGATGTCTAGTCTCCCTTATGGCTCTAATTTGATAGTGGTAGTGGGGTGGTAGATGTCTAGCCTCCCTTATGGCTCTAATCTGATAGTGGTAGTGGGTTGGTAGATGTCTAGTCTCCCTTATGGCTCTAATCTGATAGTGGTAGTGGGGTGGTAGATGTCTAGTCTCCCTTATGGCTCTAATCTGATAGTGGTAGTGGGGTGGTAGATGTCTAGTCTCCCTTATGGCTCTAATTTGATAGTTTTAGTGGGTTGGTAGATGTCTAGTCTCCCTTATGGCTCTAATCTGATAGTGGTAGTGGGGTGGTAGATGTCTAGTCTCCCTTATGGCTCTAATCTGATAGTGGTAGTGGGTTGGTAGATGTCTAGTCTCCCTTATGGCTCTAATCTGATAGTGGGGTGGCAGATGTCTAGTCTCCCTTATGGCTCTAATCTGATAGTGGTAGTGGGGTGGTAGATGTCTAGTCTCCCTTATGGCTCTAATTTGATAGTGGTAGTGGGGTGGTAGATGTCTAGGCTCCCTTATGGCTCTAATCTGATAGTGGTAGTGGGGTGGTAGATGTCTAGTCTCCCTTATGGCTCTAATCTGATAGTGGTAGAGGGGTGGCAGATGTCTAGTCTCCCTTATGGCTCTAATCTGATAGTGGTAGTGGGGTGGTAGATGTCTAGTCTCCCTTATGGCTCTAATTTGATAGTGGTAGTGGGGTGGTAGATGTCTAGTCTCCCTTATGGCTCTAATCTGATAGTGGTAGTGGGGTGGTAGATGTCTAGTCTCCCTTATGGCTCTAATCTGATAGTGGTAGTGGCAGATGTCTAGTCTCCCTTATGGCTCTAATCTGATAGTGGTAGTGGGGTGGTAGATGTCTAGTCTCCCTTATGGCTCTAATTTGATAGTGGTAGTGGGGTGGTAGATGTCTAGTCTCCCTTATGGCTCTAATCTGATAGTGGTAGTGGGGTGGTAGATGTCTAGTCTCCCTTATGGCTCTAATCTGATAGTGGGGTGGCAGATGTCTAGTCTCCCTTATGGCTCTAATCTGATAGTGGTAGTGGGGTGGTAGATGTCTAGTCTCCCTTATGGCTCTAATTTGATAGTGGTAGTGGGGTGGTAGATGTCTAGTCTCCCTTATGGCTCTAATTTGATAGTGGTAGTGGGTTGGTAGATGTCTAGTTTCCCTTATGGCTCTAATCTGATAGTGGGGTGGCAGATGTCTACTCTCCCTTATGGCTCTAATCTGATAGTGGTAGTGGGGTGGTAGATGTCTAGTCTCCCTTATGGCTCTAATTTGATAGTGGTAGTGGGGTGGTAGATGTCTAGTCTCCCTTATGGCTCTAATCTGATAGTGGTAGTGGGGTGGTAGATGTCTAGTCTCCCTTATGGCTCTAATCTGATAGTGGTAGAGGGGTGGCAGATGTCTAGTCTCCCTTATGGCTCTAATTTGATAGTGGTAGTGGGGTGGTAGATGTCTAGTCTCCCTTATGGCTCTAATCTGATAGTGGTAGTGGGTTGGTAGATGTCTAGGCTCCCTTATGGCTCTAATCTGATAGTGGTAGTGGGGTGGTAGATGTCTAGTCTCCCTTATGGCTCTAATCTGATAGTGGTAGTGGGTTGGTAGATGTCTAGTCTCCCTTATGGCTCTAATCTGATAGTGGTAGTGGGGTGGTAGATGTCTAGTCTCCCTTATGGCTCTAATCTGATAGTGGTAGTGGGGTGGTAGATGTCTAGTCTCCCTTATGGCTCTAATCTGATAGTGGTAGTGGCAGATGTCTAGTCTCCCTTATGGCTCTAATCTGATAGTGGTAGTGGGGTGGTAGATGTCTAGTCTCCCTTATGGCTCTAATTTGATAGTGGTAGTGGGGTGGTAGATGTCTAGTCTCCCTTATGGCTCTAATCTGATAGTGGTAGTGGGGTGGTAGATGTCTAGTCTCCCTTATGGCTCTAATCTGATAGTGGGGTGGCAGATGTCTAGTCTCCCTTATGGCTCTAATCTGATAGTGGTAGTGGGGTGGTAGATGTCTAGTCTCCCTTATGGCTCTAATTTGATAGTGGTAGTGGGGTGGTAGATGTCTAGTCTCCCTTATGGCTCTAATTTGATAGTGGTAGTGGGTTGGTAGATGTCTAGTTTCCCTTATGGCTCTAATCTGATAGTGGGGTGGCAGATGTCTACTCTCCCTTATGGCTCTAATCTGATAGTGGTAGTGGGGTGGTAGATGTCTAGTCTCCCTTATGGCTCTAATTTGATAGTGGTAGTGGGGTGGTAGATGTCTAGTCTCCCTTATGGCTCTAATCTGATAGTGGTAGAGGGGTGGCAGATGTCTAGTCTCCCTTATGGCTCTAATTTGATAGTGGTAGTGGGGTGGTAGATGTCTAGTCTCCCTTATGGCTCTAATCTGATAGTGGTAGAGGGGTGGCAGATGTCTAGTCTCCCTTATGGCTCTAATTTGATAGTGGTAGTGGGGTGGTAGATGTCTAGTCTCCCTTATGGCTCTAATCTGATAGTGGTAGTGGGTTGGTAGATGTCTAGGCTCCCTTATGGCTCTAATCTGATAGTGGTAGTGGGGTGGTAGATGTCTAGTCTCCCTTATGGCTCTAATCTGATAGTGGTAGTGGGTTGGTAGATGTCTAGTCTCCCTTATGGCTCTAATCTGATAGTGGTAGTGGGGTGGTAGATGTCTAGTCTCCCTTATGGCTCTAATCTGATAGTGGTAGTGGGGTGGTAGATGTCTAGTCTCCCTTATGGCTCTAATCTGATAGTGGTAGTGGCAGATGTCTAGTCTCCCTTATGGCTCTAATCTGATAGTGGTAGTGGGGTGGTAGATGTCTAGTCTCCCTTATGGCTCTAATTTGATAGTGGTAGTGGGGTGGTAGATGTCTAGTCTCCCTTATGGCTCTAATCTGATAGTGGTAGTGGGGTGGTAGATGTCTAGTCTCCCTTATGGCTCTAATCTGATAGTGGGGTGGCAGATGTCTAGTCTCCCTTATGGCTCTAATCTGATAGTGGTAGTGGGGTGGTAGATGTCTAGTCTCCCTTATGGCTCTAATTTGATAGTGGTAGTGGGGTGGTAGATGTCTAGTCTCCCTTATGGCTCTAATTTGATAGTGGTAGTGGGTTGGTAGATGTCTAGTTTCCCTTATGGCTCTAATCTGATAGTGGGGTGGCAGATGTCTACTCTCCCTTATGGCTCTAATCTGATAGTGGTAGTGGGGTGGTAGATGTCTAGTCTCCCTTATGGCTCTAATTTGATAGTGGTAGTGGGGTGGTAGATGTCTAGTCTCCCTTATGGCTCTAATCTGATAGTGGTAGAGGGGTGGCAGATGTCTAGTCTCCCTTATGGCTCTAATTTGATAGTGGTAGTGGGGTGGTAGATGTCTAGTCTCCCTTATGGCTCTAATCTGATAGTGGTAGTGGGTTGGTAGATGTCTAGGCTCCCTTATGGCTCTAATCTGATAGTGGTAGTGGGGTGGTAGATGTCTAGTCTCCCTTATGTATCTAATCTGATAGTGGTAGTGGGTTGGTAGATGTCTAGTCTCCCTTATGGCTCTAATCTGATAGTGGTAGTGGGGTGGTAGATGTCTAGTCTCCCTTATGGCTCTAATTTGATAGTGGTAGTGGGGTGGTAGATGTCTAGTCTCCCTTATGGCTCTAATCTGATAGTGGTAGTGGGGTGGTAGATGTCTAGTCTCCCTTATGGCTCTAATCTGATAGTGGTAGAGGGGTGGCAGATGTCTAGTCTCCCTTATGGCTCTAATTTGATAGTGGTAGTGGGGTGGTAGATGTCTAGTCTCCCTCATGGCTCTAATTTGATAGTGGTAGTGGGGTGGTAGATGTCTAGTCTCCCTTATGGCTCTTATCTGATAGTGGTAGTGGGGTGGTAGATGTCTAGTCTCCCTTGTGGCTCTAATTTGATAGTGGTAGTGGGGTGGTAGATGTCTAATCTCCCTTATGGCTCTAATTTGATAGTGGTAGTGGGTTGGTAGATGTCTAGGCTCCCTTATGGCTCTAATCTGATAGTGGTAGTGGGGTGGTAGATGTCTAGTCTCCCTTATGGCTCAAATTTGATAGTGGTAGTGGGGTGGTAGATGTCTAGTCTCCCTTATGGCTCTAATCTGATAGTGGTAGTGGGGTTGTAGATGTCTAGTCTCCCTTATGGCTCTAATCTGATAGTGGGTTGGTAGATGTCTAGGCTCCCGTATGGCTCTAATCTGATAGTGGTAGTGGGTTGGTAGATGTCTAGTCTCCCTTATGGCTCTAATCTGATAGTGGGGTGGCAGATGTCTAGTCTCCCTTATGGCTCTAATCTGATAGTGGTAGTGGGGTGGTAGATGTCTAGTCTCCCTTATGGCTCTAATTTGATAGTGGTAGTGGGGTGGTAGATGTCTAGTCTCCTATATGGCTCTAATCTGATAGTGGTAGAGGGGTGGTAGATGTCTAGTCTCCCTTATGGCTCTAATCTGATAGTGGTAGAGGGGTCGCAGATGTCTAGTCTCCCTTATGGCTCTAATTTGATAGTGGTAGTGGGTTGGTAGATGTCTAGTCTCCCTTATGGCTCTAATCTGATAGTGGTAGTGGGGTGGTAGATGTCTAGTCTCCCGTATGGCTCTAATCTGATAGTGGTAGAGGGGTGGCAGATGTCTAGTCTCCCTTATGGCTCTAATTTGATAGTGGTAGTGGGGTGGTAGATGTCTATTCTCCCTTATGGCTCTAATCTGATAGTGGTAGTGGGTTGGTAGATGTCTAGTCTCCCTTATGGCTCTAATCTGATAGTGGTAGTGGGGTGGTAGATGTCTAGTCTCCCTTATGGCTCTAATTTGATATTGGTAGTGGGGTGGTAGATGTCTAGTCTCCCTTATGGCTCTAATCTGATAGTGGTAGTGGGGTTGTAGATGTCTAGTCTCCCTTATGGCTCTAATCTGATAGTGGGTTGGTAGAAATCTAGGCTCCCTTATGGCTCTAATTTGATAGTGGTAGTGGGGTGGTAGATGTCTAGTCTCCCTTATGGCTCTAATTTGATAGTGGTAGTGGGTTGGTAGATGTCTAGTCTCCCTTATGGCTCTAATCTGATATTGAAGTGGCAGATGTCTAGTCTCCCATATGGCTCTAATCTGATAGTGGTAGTGGGGTGGTAGATGTCTAGTCTCCCTTATGGCTCTAATTTGATAGTTGTAGTGGGGTGGTAGATGTCTAGTCTCCCTTATGGCTCTAATCTGATAGTGGTAGTGGGGTGGTAGATGTCTAGTCTCCCTTATGGCTCTAATCTGATAGTGGTAGAGGGGTGGCAGATGTCTAGTCTCCCTTATGGCTCTAATTTGATAGTGGTAGTGGGGTGGTAGATGTCTAGCCTCCCTTATGGCTCTAATCTGATAGTGGTAGTGGGTTGGTAGATGTCTAGTCTCCCTTATGGCTCTAATCTGATAGTGGTAGTGGGGTGGTAGATGTCTAGTCTCCCTTATGGCTCTAATCTGATAGTGGTAGTGGGGTGGTAGATGTCTAGTCTCCCTTATGGCTCTAATTTGATAGTTTTAGTGGGTTGGTAGATGTCTAGTCTCCCTTATGGCTCTAATCTGATAGTGGTAGTGGGGTGGTAGATGTCTAGTCTCCCTTATGGCTCTAATCTGATAGTGGTAGTGGGTTGGTAGATGTCTAGTCTCCCTTATGGCTCTAATCTGATAGTGGGGTGGCAGATGTCTAGTCTCCCTTATGGCTCTAATCTGATAGTGGTAGTGGGGTGGTAGATGTCTAGTCTCCCTTATGGCTCTAATTTGATAGTGGTAGTGGGGTGGTAGATGTCTAGGCTCCCTTATGGCTCTAATCTGATAGTAGTAGTGGGGTGGTAGATGTCTAGTCTCCCTTATGGCTCTAATCTGATAGTGGTAGAGGGGTGGCAGATGTCTAGTCTCCCTTATGGCTCTAATCTGATAGTGGTAGTGGGGTGGTAGATGTCTAGTCTCCCTTATGGCTCTAATTTGATAGTGGTAGTGGGGTGGTAGATGTCTAGTCTCCCTTATGGCTCTAATCTGATAGTGGTAGTGGGGTGGTAGATGTCTAGTCTCCCTTATGGCTCTAATCTGATAGTGGTAGTGGCAGATGTCTAGTCTCCCTTATGGCTCTAATCTGATAGTGGTAGTGGGGTGGTAGATGTCTAGTCTCCCTTATGGCTCTAATTTGATAGTGGTAGTGGGGTGGTAGATGTCTAGTTTCCCTTATGGCTCTAATCTGATAGTGGTAGTGGGGTGGTAGATGTCTAGTCTCCCTTATGGCTCTAATCTGATAGTGGGGTGGCAGATGTCTAGTCTCCCTTATGGCTCTAATCTGATAGTGGTAGTGGGGTGGTAGATGTCTAGTCTCCCTTATGGCTCTAATTTGATAGTGGTAGTGGGGTGGTAGATGTCTAGTCTCCCTTATGGCTCTAATCTGATAGTGGTAGTGGGTTGGTATATGTCTAGTCTCCCTTATGGCTCTAATCTGATAGTGGTAGTGGGGTGGTAGATGTCTAGTCTCCCTTATGGCTCTAATTTGATAGTGGTAGTGGGGTGGTAGATGTCTAGTCTCCCTTATGGCTCTAATCTGATAGTGGTAGAGGGGTGGCAGATGTCTAGTCTCCCTTATGGCTCTAATTTGATAGTGGTAGTGGGGTGGTAGATGTCTATTCTCCCTTATGGCTCTAATCTGATAGTGGTAGTGGGTTGGTAGATGTGTAGTCTCCCTTATGGCTCTAATCTGATAGTGGTAGTGGGGTGGTAGATGTCTAGTCTCCCTTATGGCTCTAATTTGATAGTGGTAGTGGGGTGGTAGATGTCTAGTCTCCCTTATGGCTCTAATCTGATAGTGGTAGTGGGGTTGTAGATGTCTAGTCTCCCTTATGGCTCTAATCTGATAGTGGGTTGGTAGAAATCTAGGCTCCCTTATGGCTCTAATTTGATAGTGGTAGTGGGGTGGTAGATGTCTAGTCTCCCTTATGGCTCTAATTTGATAGTGGTAGTGGGTTGGTAGATGTCTAGTCTCCCTTATGGCTCTAATCTGATATTGGGGTGGCAGATGTCTAGTCTCCCTTATGGCTCTAATCTGATAGTGGTAGTGGGGTGGTAGATGTCTAGTCTCCCTTATGGCTCTAATTTGATAGTTGTAGTGGGGTGGTAGATGTCTAGTCTCCCTTATGGCTCTAATCTGATAGTGGTAGTGGGGTGGTAGATGTCTAGTCTCCCTTATGGCTCTAATTTGATAGTGGTAGTGGGGTGGTAGATGTCTAGTCTCCCTTATGGCTCTTATCTGATAGTGGTAGTGGGGTGGTAGATGTCTAGTCTCCCTTATGGCTCTAATCTGATAGTGGTAGAGGGGTGGCAGATGTCTAGTCTCCCTTATGGCTCTAATTTGATAGTGGTAGTGGGGTGGTAGATGTCTATTCTCCCTTATGGCTCTAATCTGATAGTGGTAGTGGGTTGGTAGATGTCTAGTCTCCCTTATGGCTCTAATCTGATAGTGCTAGTGGGGTGGTAGATGTCTAGTCTCCCTTATGGCTCTAATTTGATAGTGGTAGTGGGGTGGTAGATGTCTAGTCTCCCTTATGGCTCTAATCTGATAGTGGTAGTGGGGTGGTAGATGTCTAGTCTCCCTTATGGCTCTAATCTGATAATGGTAGAGGGGTGGCAGATGTCTAGTCTCCCTTATGGCTCTAATTTGATAGTGGTAGTGGGGTGGTAGATGTCTAGTCTCCCTTATGGCTCTAATCTGATAGTGGTAGTGGGTTGGTATATGTCTAGTCTCCCTTATGGCTCTAATCTGATAGTGGTAGTGGGGTGGTAGATGTCTAGTCTCCCTTATGGCTCTAATCTGATAGTGGTAGTGGGGTTGTAGATGTCTAGTCTCCCTTATGGCTCTAATCTGATAGTGGGTTGGTAGATGTCTAGGCTCCCTTATGGCTCTAATTTGATAGTGGTAGTGGGTTGGTAGATGTCTAGTCTCCCTTATGGCTCTAATCTGATATTGGGGTGGCAGATGTCTAGTCTCCCTTATGGCTCTAATCTGATAGTGGTAGTGGGGTGGTAGAGGTCTAGTCTCCCTTATGGCTCTAATTTGATAGTGGTAGTGGGGTGGTAGATGTCTAGTCTCCCTTATGGCTCTTATCTGATAGTGGTAGTGGGGTGGTAGATGTCTAGTCTCCCTTATGGCTCTAATCTGATAGTGGTAGAGGGGTGGCAGATGTCTAGTCTCCCTTATGGCTCTAATTTGATAGTGGTAGTGGGGTGGTAGATGTCTAGTCTCCCTTATGGCTCTAATCTGATAGTGGTAGTGGGTTGGTAGATGTCTAGTCTCCCTTATGGCTCTAATCTGATAGTGCTAGTGGGGTGGTAGATGTCTAGTCTCCCTTATGGCTCTAATCTGATAGTGGTAGTGGGGTGGTAGAAGTCTAGTCTCCCTTATGGCTCTAATCTGATAGTGGTAGTGGGTTGGTAGATGTCTAGTCTCCCTTATGGCTCTAATCTGATAGTGGTAGTGGGGTTGTAGATGTCTAGTCTCCCTTATGGCTCTAATCTGATAGTGGGGTGGCAGATGTCTAGTCTCCCTTATGGCTCTAATCTGATAGTAGTAGTGGGGTGGTAGATGTCTAGTCTCCCTTATGGCTCTAATTTGATAGTGGTAGTGGGGTGGTAGATGTCTAGTCTCCCTTATGGCTCTAATCTGATAGTGGTAGTGGGGTGGTAGATGTCTAGTCTCCCTTATGGCTCTAATCTGATAGTGGTAGAGGGGTGGCAGATGTCTAGTCTCTCTTATGGCTCTAATTTGATAGTGGTAGTGGGGTTGTAGATGTCTAGTCTCCCTTATGGCTCTAATTTGATAGTGGTAGTGGGGTGGTAGATGTCTAGTCTCCCTTATGGCTCTAATTTGATAGTGGTAGTGGGGTGGTAGATGTCTAGTCTCCCTTATGGCTCTAATTTGATAGTGGTAGTGGGGTGGTAGATGTCTAGTCTCCCTTATGGCTCTAATCTGATAGTGGTAGTGGGGTGGTAGATGTCTAGTCTCCCTTATGGCTCTAACCTGATAGTGGTAGAGGGGTGGCAGATGTCTAGTCTCCCTTATGGCTCTAATTTGATAGTGGTAGTGGGGTGGTAGATGTCTAGTCTCCCTTATGGCTCTAATCTGATAGTGGTAGTGGGGTGGTAGATGTCTAGTCTCCCTTATGGCTCTAATTTGATAGTGGTAGTGGGGTGGTAGATGTCTAGTCTCCCTTATGGCTCTAATCTGATAGTGGTAGTGGGGTTGTAGATGTCTAGTCTCCCTTATGGCTCTAATCTGATAGTGGGTTGGTAGATGTCTAGCCTGTTATGGCTGCACGCTGAATATTGAAAAAACTGGAAAATGTGTGCACATTTTCAAACGGCCTCCTAAGAAACTTTTTATTTTCCAATATGCATATATTTACTACTGTTGGATAGATAACAGTCTGTAGTTTCTAAAAAGGTTTGAATTGTTTCTCTAAGTCGAACAGAAATATTTTTACAGCCATTTTCCCAGCCGAATTGAGTTTTCCAAAATGCGATGTGTCTCTTTAAGACCTTCTCTATAAAAGGCCATTTGACTTGTGACCATAGGGACACGTCAGAGGCGTTCGTCAGACTGTAATGCGGAAGTGAGAATTGAAAGGAGTCGAATATCTCGTCCCTGGACTGAATAACACAACTTCTTGTGAGACCTGCACAGTTAAAATAAAAATCCGGGCGCAAAGGATAATTTGATCTCGGCTTCTGGAACAAGGTAGATAACGTTGAATATGATGCCTGACTACGATATTATTTGCTACATGTCACAAAATCATCCTAAAGTATGTTTTTTCAATATACTTTAATTATATTATTGCAATTTATTCTGGACTTTAGATGTGAAACGACGGAAGAATTTTTTGAAGAAACGCTTTCTGGCGCAGCAATGCTATCGTGCTAGCTAACCAAAGAGGGAAATAATTCGTTCTGGAACCCAACTAAAGACTCTACTGGACATTGGACCCCGTTACAACATTCTGATGGAGTACCAAGAAAGATAAGACCCAATTTGGGATGCTTTTTCATATATATGTCGAACTGTTGAATGCTAACTCTGCTAACTGTGCTAGGCTAGCGCTTGACTAGAATCAATGCTGCCTTATGCTAGCTTATGATGTTAGCTAATATAACGATATATTGTGTTTTCGCTGTAAAACACTTCAAAAATCGGAAATGTTGTCTGTATTCACACGATATCTGTCTTTCATTAGTTATCCACCATATGTTTTTCTGAAATGTTTTATGAGGTGTAATTAGTAGCCGACATTGGTGTATGTATTTTCTCTGGCTACTCCCGGCTGGATTCAGACTGTAGCTATGTATTAGCATTTTTGGGTAGCATCAATGTAAAACTGATTTATAGCTAAAATATGCACTTTTTATGAACAAAACATAGATTTATTGTGTAACATGTTATATGACTGTCATCTAAGGTCGTTTTTTCTGGGCTCTTTAGGTTGGTTTTAGTTTATTTCGGTTGGTTGTGCATGCTACTTCAATCATAATTCATACTTCATAATCATAATTCATACGTGTCTGTCCACTTTTGTATTTGGTGGTGAGCTAACATAAATATGTGGTGTTTTCTCTGTAAAACATTTAAAAAATCGGACATGTTGGCTGGATTGACAAGATGTTTATCTTTCAAATGCTGTATTGAACTTGTTAATGTGTAAAAGTTAAATATTTAAAAAAAATAGATTTTGAATTTCGCGCCCTGCAGGGGTGTCATTTTCGGCCGAGGTCGGGCTTGCATCCCAAACAGGCCAGGCTCACTTATGGCTCTAATCTGATAGTGGTAGTGGGTTGGTAGATGTCTAGTCTCCCTTATGGCTCTAATCTGATAGTGGGGTGGCAGATGTCTAGTCTCCCTTATGGCTCTAATCTGATAGTGGTAGTGGGGTGGTAGATGTCTAGTCTCCCTTATGGCTCTAATTTGATAGTGGTAGTGGGGTGGTAGATGTCTAGTCTCCCTTATGGCTCTTATCTGATAGTGGTAGTGGGGTGGTAGATGTCTAGTCTCCCATATGGCTCTATTCTGATAGTGGTAGAGGGGTGGCAGATGTCTAGTCTCCCTTATGGCTCTAATCTGATAGTGGTAGTGGGGTGGTAGATGTCTAGTCTCCCCTATGGCTCTAATCTGATAATGGTAGAGGGGTGGCAGATGTCTAGTCTCCGTTATGGCTCTAATTTGATAGTGGTAGTGGGGTGGTAGATGTCTAGTCTCCCTTATGGCTCTAATCTGATAGTGGTAGTGGGTTGGTATATGTCTAGTCTCCCTTTTGGCTCTAATCTGATAGTGGTAGTGGGGTGGTAGATGTCTAGTCTCCCTTATGGCTCTAATTTGATAGTGGTAGTGGGGTGGTAGATGTCTAGTCTCCCTTATGGCTCTAATCTGATAGTGGTAGTGGGGTTGTAGATGTCTAGTCTCCCTTATGGCTCTAATCTGATAGTGGGTTGGTAGATGTCTAGGCTCCCTTATGGCTCTAATTTGATAGTGGTAGTGGGGTGGTAGATGTCTAGTCTCCCTTATGGCTCTAATTTGATAGTGGTAGTGGGTTGGTAGATGTCTAGTCTCCCTTATGGCTCTAATCTGATATTGGGGTGGCAGATGACTAGTCTCCCTTATGGCTCTAATCTGATAGTGGTAGTGGGGTGGTAGATGTCTAGTCTCCCTTATGGCTCTAATCTGATAGTGGTAGTGGGGTGGTAGATGTCTAGTCTTCCTTATGGCTCTAATCTGATAGTGGTAGTGGGTTGGTAGATGTCTAGTCTCCCTTATGGCTCTAATCTGATAGTGGTAGTGGGGTTGTAGATGTCTAGTCTCCCTTATGGCTCTAATCTGATAGTGGGTTGGTAGATGTCTAGGCTCCCTTATGGCTCTAATCTGATAGTGGTAGTGGGTTGGTAGATGTCTAGTTTCCCTTATGGCTCTAATCTGATAGTGGGGTGGCAGATGTCTAGTCTCCCTTATGGCTCTAATCTGATAGTGGTAGTGGGGTGGTAGATGTCTAGTCTCCCTTATGGCTCTAATTTGATAGTGGTAGTGGGGTGGTAGATGTCTAGTCTCCCTTATGGCTCTAATCTGATAGTGGTAGTGGGGTGGTAGATGTCTAGCCTCCCTTATGGCTCTAATCTGATAGTGGTAGAGGGGTGGCAGATGTCTAGTCTCCCTTATGGCTCTAATTTGATAGTGGTAGTGGGGTGGTAGATGTCTAGTCTCCCTTATGGCTCTAATCTGATAGTGGTAGTGGGTTGGTAGATGTCTAGTCTCCCTTATGGCTCTAATCTGATAGTGGTAGTGGGGTGGTAGATGTCTAGTCTCCCTTATGGCTCTAATTTGATAGTGGTAGTGGGGTGGTAGATGTCTAGTCTCCCTTATGGCTCTAATCTGATAGTGGTAGTGGGGTGGTAGATGTCTAGTCTACCTTATGGCTCTAATCTGATAGTGGGGTGGCAGATGTCTAGTCTCCCTTATGGCTCTAATCTGATAGTGGTAGTGGGGTGGTAGATGTCTAGTCTCCCTTATGGCTCTAATTTGATAGTGGTAGTGGGGTGGTAGATGTCTAGTCTCCCTTATGGCTCTAATCTGATAGTGGTAGTGGGTTGGTATATGTCTAGTCTCCCTTATGGCTCTAATCTGATAGTGGTAGTGGGGTGGTAGATGTCTAGTCTCCCTTATGGCTCTAATTTGATAGTGGTAGTGGGGTGGTAGATGTCTAGTCTCCCTTATGGCTCTAATCTGATAGTGGTAGTGGGGTTGTAGATGTCTAGTCTCCCTTATGGCTCTAATCTAATAGTGGGTTGGTAGAAATCTAGGCTCCCTTATGGCTCTAATTTGATAGTGGTAGTGGGGTGGTAGATGTCTAGTCTCCCTTATGGCTCTAATTTGATAGTGGTAGTGGGTTGGTAGATGTCTAGTCTCCCTTATGGCTCTAATCTGATATTGGGGTGGCAGATGTCTAGTCTCCCTTATGGCTCTAATCTGATAGTGGTAGTGGGGTGGTAGATGTCTAGTCTCCCTTATGGCTCTAATTTGATAGTTGTAGTGGGGTGGTAGATGTCTAGTCTCCCTTATGGCTCTAATCTGATAGTGGTAGTGGGGTGGTAGATGTCTAGTCTCCCTTATGGCTCTAATTTGATAGTGGTAGTGGGGTGGTAGATGTCTAGTCTCCCTTATGGCTCTTATCTGATAGTGGTAGTGGGGTGGTAGATGTCTAGTCTCCCTTATGGCTCTAATCTGATAGTGGTAGAGGGGTGGCAGATGTCTAGTCTCCCTTATGGCTCTAATTTTATAGTGGTAGTGGGGTGGTAGATGTCTAGTCTCCCTTATGGCTCTAATCTGATAGTGGTAGTGGGTTGGTAGATGTCTAGTCTCCCTTATGGCTCTAATCTGATAGTGCTAGTGGGGTGGTAGATGTCTAGTCTCCCTTATGGCTCTAATTTGATAGTGGTAGTGGGGTGGTAGATGTCTAGTCTCCCTTATGGCTCTAATCTGATAGTGATAGTGGGGTGGTAGATGTCTAGTCTCCCTTATGGCTCTAATCTGATAATGGTAGAGGGGTGGCAGATGTCTAGTCTCCCTTATGGCTCTAATTTGATAGTGGTAGTGGGGTGGTAGATGTCTAGTCTCCCTTATGGCTCTAATCTGATAGTGGTAGTGGGTTGGTATATGTCTAGTCTCCCTTATGGCTCTAATCTGATAGTGGTAGTGGGGTGGTAGATGTCTAGTCTCCCTTATGGCTCTAATCTGATAGTGGTAGTGGGGTTGTAGATGTCTAGTCTCCCTTATGGCTCTAATCTGATAGTGGGTTGGTAGATGTCTAGGCTCCCTTATGGCTCTAATTTGATAGTGGTAGTGGGTTGGTAGATGTCTAGTCTCCCTTATGGCTCTAATCTGATATTGGGGTGGCAGATGTCTAGTCTCCCTTATGGCTCTAATCTGATAGTGGTAGTGGGGTGGTAGAGGTCTAGTCTCCCTTATGGCTCTAATTTGATAGTGGTAGTGGGGTGGTAGATGTCTAGTCTCCCTTATGGCTCTTATCTGATAGTGGTAGTGGGGTGGTAGATGTCTAGTCTCCCTTATGGCTCTAATCTGATAGTGGTAGAGGGGTGGCAGATGTCTAGTCTCCCTTATGGCTCTAATTTGATAGTGGTAGTGGGGTGGTAGATGTCTAGTCTCCCTTATGGCTCTAATCTGATAGTGGTAGTGGGTTGGTAGATGTCTAGTCTCCCTTATGGCTCTAATCTGATAGTGCTAGTGGGGTGGTAGATGTCTAGTCTCCCTTATGGCTCTAATTTGATAGTGGTAGTGGGGTGGTAGATGTCTAGTCTCCCTTATGGCTCTAATCTGATAGTGGTAGTGGGTTGGTAGATGTCTAGTCTCCCTTATGGCTCTAATCTGATAGTGGTAGTGGGGTTGTAGATGTCTAGTCTCCCTTATGGCTCTAATCTGATAGTGGGGTGGCAGATGTCTAGTCTCCCTTATGGCTCTAATCTGATAGTAGTAGTGGGGTGGTAGATGTCTAGTCTCCCTTATGGCTCTAATTTGATAGTGGTAGTGGGGTGGTAGATGTCTAGTCTCCCTTATGGCTCTAATCTGATAGTGGTAGTGGGGTGGTAGATGTCTAGTCTCCCTTATGGTTCTAATCTGATAGTGGTAGAGGGGTGGCAGATGTCTAGTCTCTCTTATGGCTCTAATTTGATAGTGGTAGTGGGGTTGTAGATGTCTAGTCTCCCTTATGGCTCTAATTTGATAGTGGTAGTGGGGTGGTAGATGTCTAGTCTCCCTTATGGCTCTAATTTGATAGTGGTAGTGGGGTGGTAGATGTCTAGTCTCCCTTATGGCTCTAATTTGATAGTGGTAGTGGGGTGGTAGATGTCTAGTCTCCCTTATGGCTCTAATCTGATAGTGGTAGTGGGGTGGTAGATGTCTAGTCTCCCTTATGGCTCTAATCTGATAGTGGTAGAGGGGTGGCAGATGTCTAGTCTCCCTTATGGCTCTAATTTGATAGTGGTAGTGGGGTGGTAGATGTCTAGTCTCCCTTATGGCTCTAATCTGATAGTGGTAGTGGGGTGGTAGATGTCTAGTCTCCCTTATGGCTCTAATTTGATAGTGGTAGTGGGGTGGTAGATGTCTAGTCTCCCTTATGGCTCTAATCTGATAGTGGTAGTGGGGTTGTAGATGTCTAGTCTCCCTTATGGCTCTAATCTGATAGTGGGTTGGTAGATGTCTAGGCTCACTTATGGCTCTAATCTGATAGTGGTAGTGGGTTGGTAGATGTCTAGTCTCCCTTATGGCTCTAATCTGATAGTGGGGTGGCAGATGTCTAGTCTCCCTTATGGCTCTAATCTGATAGTGGTAGTGGGGTGGTAGATGTCTAGTCTCCCTTATGGCTCTAATTTGATAGTGGTAGTGGGGTGGTAGATGTCTAGTCTCCCTTATGGCTCTTATCTGATAGTGGTAGTGGGGTGGTAGATGTCTAGTCTCCCATATGGCTCTATTCTGATAGTGGTAGAGGGATGGCAGATGTCTAGTCTCCCTTATGGCTCTAATCTGATAGTGGTAGTGGGTTGGTAGATGTCTAGTCTCCCTTATGGCTCTAATCTGATAGTGCTAGTGGGGTGGTAGATGTCTAGTCTCCCTTATGGCTCTAATTTGATAGTGGTAGTGGGGTGGTAGATGTCTAGTCTCCCTTATGGCTCTAATTTGATAGTGGTAGTGGGGTGGCAGATGTCTAGTCTCCCTTATGGCTCTAATTTGATAGTGGTAGTGGGGTGGTAGATGTCTAGTCTCCCTTATGGCTCTAATCTGATAGTGGTAGTGGGGTGGTAGATGTCTAGTCTCCCTTATGGCTCTAATTTGATAGTGGTAGTGGGGTGGTAGATGTCTAGTCTCCCTTATGGCTCTAATCTGATAGTGGTAGTGGGGTTGTAGATGTCTAGTCTCCCTTATGGCTCTAATCTGATAGTGGGTTGGTAGATGTCTAGGCTCACTTATGGCTCTAATCTGATAGTGGTAGTGGGTTGGTAGATGTCTAGTCTCCCTTATGGCTCTAATCTGATAGTGGGGTGGCAGATGTCTAGTCTCCCTTATGGCTCTAATCTGATAGTGGTAGTGGGGTGGTAGATGTCTAGTCTCCCTTATGGCTCTAATTTGATAGTGGTAGTGGGGTGGTAGATGTCTAGTCTCCCTTATGGCTCTTATCTGATAGTGGTAGTGGGGTGGTAGATGTCTAGTCTCCCATATGGCTCTATTCTGATAGTGGTAGAGGGGTGGCAGATGTCTAGTCTCCCTTATGGCTCTAATCTGATAGTGGTAGTGGGTTGGTAGATGTCTAGTCTCCCTTATGGCTCTAATCTGATAGTGCTAGTGGGGTGGTAGATGTCTAGTCTCCCTTATGGCTCTAATTTGATAGTGGTAGTGGGGTGGTAGATGTCTAGTCTCCCTTATGGCTCTAATCTGATAGTGGTAGTGGGGTGGTAGATGTCTAGTCTCCCTTATGGCTCTAATCTGATAATGGTAGAGGGGTGGCAGATGTCTAGTCTCCGTTATGGCTCTAATTTGATAGTGGTAGTGGGGTGGTAGATGTCTAGTCTCCCTTATGGCTCTAATCTGATAGTGGTAGTGGGTTGGTATATGTCTAGTCTCCCTTTTGGCTCTAATCTGATAGTGGTAGTGGGGTGGTAGATGTCTAGTCTCCCTTATGGCTCTAATTTGATAGTGGTAGTGGGGTGGTAGATGTCTAGTCTCCCTTATGGCTCTAATCTGATAGTGGTAGTGGGTTGGTATATGTCTAGTCTCCCTTTTGGCTCTAATCTGATAGTGGTAGTGGGGTTGTAGATGTCTAGTCTCCCTTATGGCTCTAATCTGATAGTGGGTTGGTAGATGTCTAGGCTCCCTTATGGCTCTAATTTGATAGTGGTAGTGGGGTGGTAGATGTCTAGTCTCCCTTATGGCTCTAATTTGATAGTGGTAGTGGGTTGGTAGATGTCTAGTCTCCCTTATGGCTCTAATCTGATATTGGGGTGGCAGATGACTAGTCTCCCTTATGGCTCTAATCTGATAGTGGTAGTGGGGTGGTAGATGTCTAGGCTCCCTTATGGCTCTAATTTGATAGTTGTAGTGGGGTGGTAGATGTCTAGTCTCCCTTATGGCTCTAATCTGATAGTGGTAGTGGGGTGGTAGATGTCTAGTCTTCCTTATGGCTCTAATCTGATAGTGGTAGTGGGTTGGTAGATGTCTAGTCTCCTTTATGGCTCTAATCTGATAGTGGTAGTGGGGTTGTAGATGTCTAGTCTCCCTTATGGCTCTAATCTGATAGTGGGTTGGTAGATGTCTAGGCTCCCTTATGGCTCTAATCTGATAGTGGTAGTGGGTTGGTAGATGTCTAGTTTCCCTTATGGCTCTAATCTGATAGTGGGGTGGCAGATGTCTAGTCTCCCTTATGGCTCTAATCTGATAGTGGTAGTGGGGTGGTAGATGTCTAGTCTCCCTTATGGCTCTAATTTGATAGTGGTAGTGGGGTGGTAGATGTCTAGTCTCCCTTATGGCTCTAATCTGATAGTGGTAGTGGGGTGGTAGATGTCTAGCCTCCCTTATGGCTCTAATCTGATAGTGGTAGAGGGGTGGCAGATGTCTAGTCTCCCTTATGGCTCTAATTTGATAGTGGTAGTGGGGTGGTAGATGTCTAGTCTCCCTTATGCCTCTAATCTGATAGTGGTAGTGGGGTGGTAGATGTCTAGTCTCCCTTATGGCTCTAATTTGATAGTGGTAGTGGGGTGGTAGATGTCTAGTCTCCCTTATGGCTCTTATCTGATAGTGGTAGTGGGGTGGTAGATGTCTAGTCTCCCTTATGGCTCTAATCTGATAGTGGTAGAGGGGTGGCAGATGTCTAGTCTCCCTTATGGCTCTAATTTGATAGTGGTAGTGGGGTGGTAGATGTCTAGTCTCCCTTATGGCTCTAATCTGATAGTGGTAGTGGGTTGGTAGATGTCTAGTCTCCCTTATGGCTCTAATCTGATAGTGCTAGTGGGGTGGTAGATGTCTAGTCTCCCTTATGGCTCTAATTTGATAGTGGTAGTGGGGTGGTAGATGTCTAGCTTCCCTTATGGCTCTAATCTGATATTGGTAGTGGGGTGGTAGATGTCTAGTCTCCCTGATGGCTCTAATCTGATAATGGTAGAGGGGTGGCAGATGTCTAGTCTCCCTTATGGCTCTAATTTGATAGTGGTAGTGGGGTGGTAGATGTCTAGTCTCCCTTATGGCTCTAATCTGATAGTGGTAGTGGGTTGGTATATGTCTAGTCTCCCTTTTGGCTCTAATTTGATAGTGGTAGTGGGGTGGTAGATGTCTAGTCTCCCTTATGGCTCTAATCTGATAGTGGTAGTGGGGTTGTAGATGTCTAGTCTCCCTTATGGCTCTAATCTGATAGTGGGTTGGTAGATGTCTAGGCTCCCGTATGGCTCTAATTTGATAGTGGTAGTGGGGTGGTAGATGTCTAGTCTCCCTTATGGCTCTAATCTGATAGTGGTAGTGGGTTGGTAGATGTCTAGTCTCCCTTATGGCTCTAATCTGATATTGGGGTGGCAGATGTCTAGTCTCCCTTATGGCTCTAATCTGATAGTGGTAGTGGGGTGGTAGATGTCTAGTCTCCCTTATGGCTCTAATCTGATAGTGGGGTGGTAGATGTCTAGTCTCCCTTATGGCTCTAATCTGATAGTGGTAGTGGGTTGGTAGATGTCTAGTCTCCCTTATGGCTCTAATCTGATAGTGGTAGTGGGGTGGTAGATGTCTAGTCTCCCTTATGGCTCTAATCTGATAGTGGTAGTGGGTTGGTAGATGTCTAGTCTCCCTTATGGCTCTAATCTGATAGTGGTAGAGGGGTGGCAGATGTCTAGTCTCCCTTATGGCTCTAATTTGATAGTGGTAGTGGGGTGGTAGATGTCTAGTCTCCCTCATGGCTCTAATTTGATAGTGGTAGTGGGGTGGTAGATGTCTAGTCTCCCTTATGGCTCTTATCTGATAGTGGTAGTGGGGTGGTAGATGTCTAGTCTCCCTTGTGGCTCTAATTTGATAGTGGTATTGGGGTGGTAGATGTCTAATCTCCCTTATGGCTCTAATTTGATAGTGGTAGTGGGTTGGTAGATGTCTAGGCTCCCTTATGGCTCTAATCTGATAGTGGTAGTGGGGTGGTAGATGTCTAGTCTCCCTTATGGCTCTAATTTGATAGTGGTAGTGGGGTGGTAGATGTCTAGTCTCCCTTATGGCTCTAATCTGATAGTGGTAGTGGGGTTGTAGATGTCTAGTCTCCCTTATGGCTCTAATCTGATAGTGGGTTGGTAGATGTCTAGGCTCCCGTATGGCTCTAATCTGATAGTGGTAGTGGGTTGGTAGATGTCTAGTCTCCCTTATGGCTCTAATCTGATAGTGGGGTGGCAGATGTCTAGTCTCCCTTATGGCTCTAATCTGATAGTGGTAGTGGGGTGGTAGATGTCTAGTCTCCCTTATGGCTCTAATTTGATAGTGGTAGTGGGGTGGTAGATGTCTAGTCTCCTATATGGCTCTAATCTGATAGTGGTAGAGGGGTGGTAGATGTCTAGTCTCCCTTATGGCTCTAATCTGATAGTGGTAGAGGGGTGGCAGATGTCTAGTCTCCCTTATGGCTCTAATTTGATAGTGGTAGTGGGGTGGTAGATGTCTAGTCTCCCTTATGGCTCTAATCTGATAGTGGTAGTGGGGTGGTAGATGTCTAGTCTCCCTTATGGCTCTAATCTGATAGTGGTAGAGGGGTGGCAGATGTCTAGTCTCCCTTATGGCTCTAATTTGATAGTGGTAGTGGGGTGGTAGATGTCTATTCTCCCTTATGGCTCTAATCTGATAGTGGTAGTGGGTTGGTAGATGTCTAGTCTCCCTTATGGCTCGAATCTGATAGTGGTAGTGGGGTGGTAGATGTCTAGTCTCCCTTATGGCTCTAATTTGATAGTGGTAGTGGGGTGGTAGATGTCTAGTCTCCCTTATGGCTCTAATCTGATAGTGGTAGTGGGGTTGTAGATGTCTAGTCTCCCTTATGGCTCTAATCTGATAGTGGGTTGGTAGAAATCTAGGCTCCCTTATGGCTCTAATTTGATAGTGGTAGTGGGGTGGTAGATGTCTAGTCTCCCTTATGGCTCTAATTTGATAGTGGTAGTGGGTTGGTAGATGTCTAGTCTCCCTTATGGCTCTAATCTGATATTGGGGTGGCAGATGTCTAGTCTCCCATATGGCTCTAATCTGATAGTGGTAGTGGGGTGGTAGATGTCTAGTCTCCCTTATGGCTCTAATTTGATAGTTGTAGTGGGGTGGTAGATGTCTAGTCTCCCTTATGGCTCTAATCTGATAGTGGTAGTGGGGTGGTAGATGTCTAGTCTCCCTTATGGCTCTAATTTGATAGTGGTAGTGGGTTGGTAGATGTCTAGGCTCCCTTATGGCTCTAATCTGATAGTGGTAGTGGGGTGGTAGATGTCTAGTCTCCCTTATGGCTCTAATTTGATAGTGGTAGTGGGGTGGTAGATGTCTAGTCTCCCTTATGGCTCTAATCTGATAGTGGTAGTGGGGTTGTAGATGTCTAGTCTCCCTTATGGCTCTAATCTGATAGTGGGTTGGTAGATGTCTAGGCTCCCGTATGGCTCTAATCTGATAGTGGTAGTGGGTTGGTAGATGTCTAGTCTCCCTTATGGCTCTAATCTGATAGTGGGGTGGCAGATGTCTAGTCTCCCTTATGGCTCTAATCTGATAGTGGTAGTGGGGTGGTAGATGTCTAGTCTCCCTTATGGCTCTAATTTGATAGTGGTAGTGGGGTGGTAGATGTCTAGTCTCCTATATGGCTCTAATCTGATAGTGGTAGAGGGGTGGTAGATGTCTAGTCTCCCTTATGGCTCTAATCTGATAGTGGTAGAGGGGTGGCAGATGTCTAGTCTCCCTTATGGCTCTAATTTGATAGTGGTAGTGGGGTGGTAGATGTCTAGTCTCCCTTATGGCTCTAATCTGATAGTGGTAGTGGGGTGGTAGATGTCTAGTCTCCCTTATGGCTCTAATCTGATAGTGGTAGAGGGGTGGCAGATGTCTAGTCTCCCTTATGGCTCTAATTTGATAGTGGTAGTGGGGTGGTAGATGTCTATTCTCCCTTATGGCTCTAATCTGATAGTGGTAGTGGGTTGGTAGATGTCTAGTCTCCCTTATGGCTCGAATCTGATAGTGGTAGTGGGGTGGTAGATGTCTAGTCTCCCTTATGGCTCTAATTTGATAGTGGTAGTGGGGTGGTAGATGTCTAGTCTCCCTTATGGCTCTAATCTGATAGTGGTAGTGGGGTTGTAGATGTCTAGTCTCCCTTATGGCTCTAATCTGATAGTGGGTTGGTAGAAATCTAGGCTCCCTTATGGCTCTAATTTGATAGTGGTAGTGGGGTGGTAGATGTCTAGTCTCCCTTATGGCTCTAATTTGATAGTGGTAGTGGGTTGGTAGATGTCTAGTCTCCCTTATGGCTCTAATCTGATATTGGGGTGGCAGATGTCTAGTCTCCCATATGGCTCTAATCTGATAGTGGTAGTGGGGTGGTAGATGTCTAGTCTCCCTTATGGCTCTAATTTGATAGTTGTAGTGGGGTGGTAGATGTCTAGTCTCCCTTATGGCTCTAATCTGATAGTGGTAGTGGGGTGGTAGATGTCTAGTCTCCCTTATGGCTCTAATCTGATAGTGGTAGAGGGGTGGTAGATGTCTAGTCTCCCTTATGGCTCTAATCTGATAGTGGTAGTGGGGTGGTAGATGTCTAGTCTCCCTTATGGCTCTAATCTGATAGTGGTAGTGGGGTGGTAGATGTCTAGTCTCCCTTATGGCTCTAATTTGATAGTTTTAGTGGGTTGGTAGATATTTAGTCTCCCTTATGGCTCTATTCTGATAGTGGTAGTGGGGTGGTAGATGTCTAGTCTCCCTTATGGCTCTAATCTGATAGTGGTAGTGGGTTGGTAGATGTCTAGTCTCCCTTATGGCTCTAATCTGATAGTGGGGTGGCAGATGTCTAGTCTCCCTTATGGCTCTAATCTGATAGTGGTAGTGGGGTGGTAGATGTCTAGTCTCCCTTATGGCTCTAATTTGATAGTGGTAGTGGGGTGGTAGATGTCTAGGCTCCCTTATGGCTCTAATCTGATAGTGGTAGTTTGGTGGTAGATGTCTAGTCTCCCTTATGGCTCTAATCTGATAGTGGTAGAGGGGTGGCAGATGTCTAGTCTCCCTTATGGCTCTAATCTGATAGTGGTAGTGGGGTGGTAGATGTCTATTCTCCCTTATGGCTCTAATTTGATAGTGGTAGTGGGGTGGTAGATGTCTAGTCTCCCTTATGGCTCTAATTTGATAGTGGTAGTGGGGTGGTAGATGTCTAGTCTCCCTCATGGCTCTAATTTGATAGTGGTAGTGGGGTGGTAGATGTCTAGTCTCCCTTATGGCTCTTATCTGATAGTGGTAGTGGGGTGGTAGATGTCTAGTCTCCCTTGTGGCTCTAATTTGATAGTGGTATTGGGGTGGTAGATGTCTAATCTCCCTTATGGCTCTAATTTGATAGTGGTAGTGGGTTGGTAGATGTCTAGGCTCCCTTATGGCTCTAATCTGATAGTGGTAGTGGGGTGGTAGATGTCTAGTCTCCCTTATGGCTCTAATTTGATAGTGGTAGTGGGGTGGTAGATGTCTAGTCTCCCTTATGGCTCTAATCTGATAGTGGTAGAGGGGTGGCAGATGTCTAGTCTCCCTTATGGCTCTAATTTGATAGTGGTAGTGGGGTGGTAGATGTCTATTCTCCCTTATGGCTCTAATCTGATAGTGGTAGTGGGTTGGTAGATGTCTAGTCTCCCTTATGGCTCGAATCTGATAGTGGTAGTGGGGTGGTAGATGTCTAGTCTCCCTTATGGCTCTAATTTGATAGTGGTAGTGGGGTGGTAGATGTCTAGTCTCCCTTATGGCTCTAATCTGATAGTGGTAGTGGGGTTGTAGATGTCTAGTCTCCCTTATGGCTCTAATCTGATAGTGGGTTGGTAGAAATCTAGGCTCCCTTATGGCTCTAATTTGATAGTGGTAGTGGGGTGGTAGATGTCTAGTCTCCCTTATGGCTCTAATTTGATAGTGGTAGTGGGTTGGTAGATGTCTAGTCTCCCTTATGGCTCTAATCTGATATTGGGGTGGCAGATGTCTAGTCTCCAATATGGCTCTAATCTGATAGTGGTAGTGGGGTGGTAGATGTCTAGTCTCCCTTATGGCTCTAATTTGATAGTTGTAGTGGGGTGGTAGATGTCTAGTCTCCCTTATGGCTCTAATCTGATAGTGGTAGTGGGGTGGTAGATGTCTAGTCTCCCTTATGGCTCTAATCTGATAGTGGTAGAGGGGTGGTAGATGTCTAGTCTCCCTTATGGCTCTAATCTGATAGTGGTAGTGGGGTGGTAGATGTCTAGTCTCCCTTATGGCTCTAATCTGATAGTGGTAGTGGGGTGGTAGATGTCTAGTCTCCCTTATGGCTCTAATTTGATAGTTTTAGTGGGTTGGTAGATATTTAGTCTCCCTTATGGCTCTATTCTGATAGTGGTAGTGGGGTGGTAGATGTCTAGTCTCCCTTATGGCTCTAATCTGATAGTGGTAGTGGGTTGGTAGATGTCTAGTCTCCCTTATGGCTCTAATCTGATAGTGGGGTGGCAGATGTCTAGTCTCCCTTATGGCTCTAATCTGATAGTGGTAGTGGGGTGGTAGATGTCTAGTCTCCCTTATGGCTCTAATTTGATAGTGGTAGTGGGGTGGTAGATGTCTAGGCTCCCTTATGGCTCTACTCTGATAGTGGTAGTGGGTTGGTAGATGTCTAGGCTCCCTTATGGCTCTAATCTGATAGTGGTAGAGGGGTGGCAGATGTCTAGTCTCCCTTATGGCTCTAATCTGATAGTGGTAGTGGGGTGGTAGATGTCTAGTCTCCCTTATGGCTCTAATTTGATAGTGGTAGTGGGGTGGTAGATGTCTAGTCTCCCTTATGGCTCTAATCTGATAGTGGTAGTGGGGTGGTAGATGTCTAGTCTCCCTTATGGCTCTAATCTGATAGTGGTAGTGGCAGATGTCTAGTCTCCCTTATGGCTCTAATCTGATAGTGGTAGTGGGGTGGTAGATGTCTAGTCTCCCTTATGGCTCTAATCTGATAGTGGGGTGGCAGATGTCTAGTCTCCCTTATGGCTCTAATCTGATAGTGGTAGTGGGGTGGTAGATGTCTAGTCTCCCTTATGGCTCTAATTTGATAGTGGTAGTGGGGTGGTAGATGTCTAGTCTCCCTTATGGCTCTAATCTGGTAGTGGTAGTGGGGTGGTAGATGTATAGTCTCCCTTATGGCTCTAATCTGATAGTGGTAGTGGGGTGGTAGATGTCTAGTCTCCCTTATGGCTCTAATTTGATAGTTTTAGTGGGGTGGTAGATGTCTAGTCTCCCTTATGGCTCTAATCTGATAGTGGAAGTGGGTTGGTAGATGTCTAGTCTCCCTTATGGCTCTAATCTGATAGTGGTAGTGGGGTGGTAGATGTCTAGTCTCCCTTATGGCTCTAATCTGATAGTGGTAGTGGGGTGGTAGATGTCTAGTCTCCCTTATGGCTCTAATTTGATAGTTTTAGTGGGGTGGTAGATGTCTAGTCTCCCTTATGGCTCTAATCTGATAGTGGTAGTGGGGTGGTAGATGTCTAGTCTCCCTTATGGCTCTAATCTGATAGTGGTAGTGGATTGGTAGATGTCTAGTCTCCCTTATGGCTCTAATCTGATAGTGGGGTGGCAGATGTCTAGTCTCCCTTATGGCTCTAATCTGATAGTGGTAGTGGGGTGGTAGATGTCTAGTCTCCCTTATGGCTCTAATTTGATATTGGTAGTGGGGTGGTAGATGTCTAGTCTCCCTTATGGCTCTAATATGATAGTGGTAGTGGGGTGGTCGATGTCTAGTCTCTCTTATGGCTCTAATCTGATAGTGGTAGAGGGGTGGCAGATGTCTAGTCTCCCTTATGGCTCTAATCTGATAGTGGTAGTGGGGTGGTAGATGTCTAGTCTCCCTTATGGCTCTAATTTGATAGTGGTAGTGGGGTGGTAGATGTCTAGTCTCCCTTATGGCTCTAATCTGATAGTGGTAGAGGGGTGGCAGATGTCTAGTCTCCCTTATGGCTCTAATTTGATAGTGGTAGTGGGGTGGTAGATGTCTAGTCTCCCTTATGGCTCTAATCTGATAGTGGTAGTGGGTTGGTAGATGTCTAGTCTCCCTTATGGCTCTAATCCGATAGTGGTAGTGGGGTGGTAGATGTCTAGTCTCCCTTATGGCTCTAATTTGATAGTGGTAGTGGGGTGGTAGATGTCTAGTCTCCCTTATGGCTCTAATCTGATAGTGGTAGTGGGGTGGTAGATGTCTAGTCTCCCTTATGGCTCTAATCTGATAGTGGTAGAGGGGTGGCAGATGTCTAGTCTCCCTTATGGCTCTAATTTGATAGTGGTAGTGGGGTGGTAGATGTCTAGTCTCCCTTATGGCTCTAATCTGATAGTGGTAGTGGGTTGGTAGATGTCTAGTCTCCCTTATGGCTCTAATCTGATAGTGGTAGTGGGGTGGTAGATGTCTAGTCTCCCTTATGGCTCTAATTTGATAGTGGTAGTGGGGTGGTAGATGTCTAGTCTCCCTTTTGGCTCTAATCTGATAGTGGTAGTGGGGTTGTAGATGTCTAGTCTCCCTTATGGCTCTAATCTGGTAGTGGGTTGGTAGATGTCTAGGCTCACTTATGGCTCTAATCTGATCGTGGTAGTGGGTTGGTAGATGTCTAGTCTCCCTTATGGCTCTAATCTGATAGTGGTAGTGGGGTGGTAGATGTCTAGTCTCCCTTATGGCTCTAATTTGATAGTGGTAGTGGGGTGGTAGATGTCTAGTCTCCCTTATGGCTCTAATCTGATAGTGGTAGTGGGGTGGTAGATGTCTAGTCTCCCTTATGGCTCTAATCTGATAGTGGTAGTGGGGTGGCAGATGTCTAGTCTCCCTTATGGCTCTAATCTGATAGTGGTAGTGGGGTGGTAGATGTCTAGTCTCCCTTATGGCTCTAATCTGATAGTGGTAGTGGGGTGGTAGATGTCTAGTCTCCCTTATGGCTCTAATTTGATAGTTTTAGTGGGTTGGTAGATGTCTAGTCTCCCTTATGGCTCTAATCTGATAGTGGTAGTGGGGTGGTAGATGTCTAGTCTCCCTTATGGCTCTAATCTGATAGTGGTAGTGGGTTGGTAGATGTCTAGTCTCCCTTATGGCTCTAATCTGATAGTGGGGTGGCAGATGTCTAGTCTCCCTTATGGCTCTAATCTGATAGTGGTAGTGGGGTGGTAGATGTCTAGTCTCCCTTATGGCTCTAATTTGATATTGGTAGTGGGGTGGTAGATGTCTAGTCTCCCTTATGGCTCTAATTTGATAGTGGTAGTGGGGTGGTAGATGTCTAGTCTCCCTTATGGCTCTAATCTGATAGTGGTAGTGGGGTGGTAGATGTCTAGTCTCCCTTATGGCTCTAATCTGATAGTGGTAGAGGGGTGGCAGATGTCTAGTCTCCCTTATGGCTCTAATTTGATAGTGGTAGTGGGGTGGTAGATGTCTAGTCTCCCTTATGGCTCTAATCTGATAGTGGTAGTGGGTTGGTAGATGTCTAGTCTCCCTTATGGCTCTAATCTGATAGTGGTAGTGGGGTGGTAGATGTCTAGTCTCCCTTATGGCTCTAATTTGATAGTGGTAGTGGGGTGGTAGATGTCTAGTCTCCCTTATGGCTCTAATCTGATAGTGGTAGTGGGGTTGTAGATGTCTAGTCTCCCTTATGGCTCTAATCTGGTAGTGGGTTGGTAGATGTCTAGGCTCACTTATGGCTCTAATCTGATCGTGGTAGTGGGTTGGTAGATGTCTAGTCTCCCTTATGGCTCTAATCTGATAGTGGGGTGGCAGATGTCTAGTCTCCCTTATGGCTCTAATCTGATAGTGGTAGTGGGGTGGTAGATGTCTAGTCTCCCTTATGGCTCTAATTCGATAGTGGTAGTGGGGTGGTAGATGTCTAGTCTCCCTTATGGCTCTAATCTGATAGTGGTAGTGGGGTGGTAGATGTCTAGTCTCCCTTATGGCTCTAATCTGATAGTGGTAGAGGGGTGGCAGATGTCTAGTCTCCCTTATGGCTCTAATTTGATAGTGGTAGTGGGGTGTTAGATGTCTAGCCTCCCTTATGGCTCTAATCTGATAGTGGTAGTGGGTTGGTAGATGTCTAGTCTCCCTTATGGCTCTAATCTGATAGTGGTAGTGGGGTGGTAGATGTCTAGTCTCCCTTATGGCTCTAATCTGATAGTGGTAGTGGGGTGGTAGATGTCTAGTCTCCCTTATGGCTCTAATTTGATAGTTTTAGTGGGTTGGTAGATGTCTAGTCTCCCTTATGGCTCTAATCTGATAGTGGTAGTGGGGTGGTAGATGTCTAGTCTCCCTTATGGCTCTAATCTGATAGTGGTAGTGGGTTGGTAGATGTCTAGTCTCCCTTATGGCTCTAATCTGATAGTGGGGTGGCAGATGTCTAGTCTCCCTTATGGCTCTAATCTGATAGTGGTAGTGGGGTGGTAGATGTCTAGTCTCCCTTATGGCTCTAATTTGATAGTGGTAGTGGGGTGGTAGATGTCTAGTCTCCCTTATGGCTCTAATCTGATAGTGGTAGTGGGGTGGTAGATGTCTAGGCTCCCTTATGGCTCTAATCTGATAGTGGTAGAGGGGTGGCAGATGTCTAGTCTCCCTTATGGCTCTAATCTGATAGTGGTAGTGGGGTGGTAGATGTCTAGTCTCCCTTATGGCTCTAATTTGATAGGGGTAGTGGGGTGGTAGATGTCTAGTCTCCCTTATGGCTCTAATCTGATAGTGGTAGTGGGGTGGTAGATGCCTAGTCTCCCTTATGGCTCTAATCTGATAGTGGTAGTGGCAGATGTCTAGTCTCCCTTATGGCTCTAATCTGATAGTGGTAGTGGGGTGGTAGATGTCTAGTCTCCTTTATGGCTCTAATTTGATAGTGGTAGTGGGGTGGTAGATGTCTAGTCTCCCTTATGGCTCTAATCTGATAGTGGTAGTGGGGTGGTAGATGTCTAGGCTCCCTTATGGTTCTAATCTGATAGTGGGGTGGCAGATGTCTAGTCTCCCTTATGGCTCTAATCTGATAGTGGTAGTGGGGTGGTAGATGTCTAGTCTCCCTTATGGCTCTAATTTGATAGTGGTAGTGGGGTGGTAGATGTCTAGTCTCCCTTATGGCTCTAATCTGATAGTGGTAGTGGGGTGGTAGATGTCTAGTCTCCCTTATGGCTCTAATCTGATAGTGGTAGAGGGGTGGCAGATGTCTAGTCTCCCTTATGGCTCTAATCTGATAGTGGTAGTGGGGTGGTAGATGTCTAGTCTCCCTTATGGCTCTAATCTGATAGTGGTAGTGGGTTGGTATATGTCTAGTCTCCCTTATGGCTCTAATCTGATAGTGGTAGTGGGGTGGTAGATGTCTAGTCTCCCTTATGGCTCTAATTTGATAGTGGTAGTGGGGTGGTAGATGTCTAGTCTCCCTTATGGCTCTAATCTGATAGTGGTAGTGGGTTGGTAGATGTCTAGTCTCCCTTATGGCTCTAATCTGATATTGGGGTGGCAGATGTCTAGTCTCCCTTATGGCTCTAATTTGATAGTGTTAGAGGGGTGGCAGATGTCTAGTCTCCCTTATGGCTCTAATCTGATAGTGGTAGTGGGGTGGTAGATGTCTAGTCTCCCTTATGGCTCTAATCTGATAGTGGTAGAGGGGTGGCAGATGTCTAGTCTCCCTTATGGCTCTAATCTGATAGTGGTAGTGGGGTTGTAGATGTCTAGTCTCCCTTATGGCTCTAATCTGATGGTGGGTTGGTAGAAATCTAGGCTCCCTTATGGCTCTAATTTGATAGTGGTAGTGGGGTGGTAGATGTCTAGTCTCCCTTATGGCTCTAATTTGATAGTGGTAGTGGGTTGGTAGATGTCTAGTCTCCCTTATGGCTCTAATCTGATATTGGGGTGGCAGATGTCTAGTCTCCCTTATGGCTCTAATTTGATAGTTGTAGTGGGGTGGTAGATGTCTAGTCTCCCTTATGGCTCTAATCTGATAGTGGTAGTGGGGTGGTAGATGTCTAGTCTCCCTTATGGCTCTAATCTGATAGTGGTAGAGGGGTGGCAGATGTCTAGTCTCCCTTATGGCTCTAATTTGATAGTGGTAGTGGGGTGGTAGATGTCTAGTCTCCCTTATGGCTCTAATCTGATAGTGGAAGTGGGTTGGTAGATGTCTAGTCTCCCTTATGGCTCTAATCTGATAGTGGTAGTGGGGTGGTAGATGTCTAGTCTCCCTTATGGCTCTAATCTGATAGTGGCAGTGGGTTGGTAGATGTCTAGTCTCCCTTATGGCTCTAATTTGATAGTTTTAGTGGGGTGGTAGATGTCTAGTCTCCCTTATGGCTCTAATCTGATAGTGGGGTGGCAGATGTCTCGTCTCCCTTATGGCTCTAATCTGATAGTGGTAGTGGGGTGGTAGATGTCTAGTCTCCCTTATGGCTCTAATTTGATATTGGTAGTGGGGTGGTAGATGTCTAGTCTCCCTTATGGCTCTAATCTGATAGTGGTAGTGGGGTGGTAGATGTCTAGTCTCTCTTATGGCTCTAATCTGATAGTGGTAGAGGGGTGGCAGATGTCTAGTCTCCCTTATGGCTCTAATCTGATAGTGGTAGTGGGGTGGTAGATGTCTAGTCTCCCTTATGGCTCTAATTTGATAATGGTAGTGGGGTGGTAGATGTCTAGTCTCCATTATGGCTCTAATCTGATAGTGGTAGAGGGGTGGCAGATGTCTAGTCTCCCTTATGGCTCTAATTTGATAGTGGTAGTGGGGTGGTAGATGTCTAGTCTCCCTTATGGCTCTAATCTGATAGTGGTAGTGGGTTGGTAGATGTCTAGTCTCCCTTATGGCTCTAATCTGATAGTGGTAGTGGGGTGGTAGATGTCTAGGCTCCCTTATGGCTCTAATTTGATAGTGGTAGTGGGGTGGTAGATGTCTAGTCTCCCTTATGGCTCTAATCTGATAGTGGTAGTGGGGTGGTAGATGTCTAGTCTCCCTTATGGCTCTAATCTGATAGTGGTAGAGGGGTGGCAGATGTCTAGTCTCCCTTATGGCTCTAATTTGATAGTGGTAGTGGGGTGGTAGATGTCTAGTCTCCCTTATGGCTCTAATCTGATAGTGGTAGTGGGTTGGTAGATGTCTAGTCTCCCTTATGGCTCTAATCTGATAGTGGTAGTGGGGTGGTAGATGTCTAGTCTCCCTTATGGCTCTAATCTGGTAGTGGGTTGGTAGATGTCTAGGCTCACTTATGGCTCTAATCTTATAGTGGTAGTGGGTTGGTAGATGTCTAGTCTCCCTTATGGCTCTAATCTGATAGTGGGGTGGCAGATGTCTAGTCTCCCTTATGGCTCTAATCTGATAGTGGTAGTGGGGTGGTAGATGTCTAGTCTCCCTTATGGCTCTAATTTGATAGTGGTAGTGGGGTGGTAGATGTCTAGTCTCCCTTATGGCTCTAATCTGATAGTGGTAGTGGGGTGGTAGATGTCTAGTCTCCCTTATGGCTCTAATCTGATAGTGGTAGAGGGGTGGCAGATGTCTAGTCTCCCTTATGGCTCTAATTTGATAGTGGTAGTGGGGTGGTAGATGTCTAGCCTCCCTTATGGCTCTAATCTGATAGTGGTAGTGGGTTGGTAGATGTCTAGTCTCCCTTATGGCTCTAATCTGATAGTGGTAGTGGGGTGGTAGATGTCTAGTCTCCCTTATGGCTCTAATCTGATAGTGGTAGTGGGGTGGTAGATGTCTAGTCTCCCTTATGGCTCTAATTTGATAGTTTTAGTGGGTTGGTAGATGTCTAGTCTCCCTTATGACTCTAATCTGATAGTGGTAGTGGGGTGGTAGATGTCTAGTCTCCCTTATGGCTCTAATCTGATAGTGGTGGTGGGTTGGTAGATGTCTAGTCTCCCTTATGGCTCTAATCTGATAGTGGGGTGGCAGATGTCTAGTCTCCCTTATGGCTCTAATCTGATAGTGGTAGTGGGGTGGTAGATGTCTAGTCTCCCTTATGGCTCTAATTTGATAGTGGTAATGGGGTGGTAGATGTCTAGTCTCCCTTACGGCTCTAATCTGATAGTGGTAGTGGGGTGGTAGATGTCTAGTCTCCCTTATGGCTCTAATCTGATAGTGGTAGAGGGGTGGCAGATGTCTAGTCTCCCTTATGGCTCTAATCTGATAGTGGTAGTGGGGTGGTAGATGTCTAGTCTCCCTTATGGCTCTAATTTGATAGTGGTAGTGGGGTGGCAGATGTCTAGTCTCCCTTATGGCTCTAATCTGATAGTGGTAGTGGGGTGGTAGATGTCTAGTCTCCCTTATGGCTCTAATCTGATAGTGGTAATGACAGATGTCTAGTCTCCCTTATGGCTCTAATCTGATAGTGGTAGTGGGGTGGTAGATGTCTAGTCTCCCTTATGGCTCTAATTTGATAGTAGTAGTGGGGTGGTAGATGTCTAGTCTCCCTTATGGCTCTAATCTGATAGTGGTAGTGGGGTGGTAGATGTCTAGTCTCCCTTATGGCTCTAATCTGATAGTGGGGTGGCAGATGTCTAGTCTCCCTTATGGCTCTAATCTGATAGTGGTAGTGGGGTGGTAGATGTCTAGTCTCCCTTATGGCTCTAATTTGATAGTGGTAGTGGGGTGGTAGATGTCTAGTCTCCCTTATGGCTCTAATCTGATAGTGGTAGTGGGGTGGTAGATGTCTAGTCTCCCTTATGGCTCTAATCTGATAGTGGTAGAGGGGTGGCAGATGTCTAGTCTCCATTATGGCTCTAATCTGATAGTGGTAGTGGGGTGGTAGATGTCTAGTCTCCCTTATGGCTCTAATTTGATAGTGGTAGTGGGGTGGTAGATGTCTAGTCTCCCTTATGGCTCTAATCTGATAGTGGTAGAGGGGTGGCAGATGTCTAGTCTCCCTTATGGCTCTAATTTGATAGTGGTAGTGGGGTGGTAGATGTCTAGTCTCCCTTATGGCTCTTATCTGATAGTGGTAGTGGGGTGGTAGATGTCTAGTCTCCCTTATGGCTCTAATTTGATAGTGGTAGTGGGGTGGTAGATGTCTAGTCTCCCTTATGGCTCTAATCTGATAGTGGTAGAGGGGTGGCAGATGTCTAGTCTCCCTTATGGCTCTAATTTGATAGTGGTAGTGGGGTGGTAGATGTCTATTCTCCCTTATGGCTCTAATCTGATATTGGTAGTGGGTTGGTAGATGTCTAGTCTCCCTTATGGCTCTAATCTGATAGTGGTAGTGGGGTGGTAGATGTCTAGTCTCCCTTATGGCTCTAATTTGATAGTGGTAGTGGGGTGGTAGATGTCTAGTCTCCCTTATGGCTCTAATCTGATAGTGGTAGTGGGGTTGTAGATGTCTAGTCTCCCTTATGGCTCTAATCTGATAGTGGGTTGGTAGAAATCTAGGCTCCCTTATGGCTCTAATTTGATAGTGGTAGTGGGGTGGTAGATGTCTAGTCTCCCTTATGGCTCTAATCTGATAGTGGTAGAGGGGTGGCAGATGTCTAGTCTCCCTTATGGCTCTAATTTGATAGTGGTAGTGGGGTGGTAGATGTCTAGTCTCCCTTATGGCTCTAATCTGATAGTGGTAGTGGGTTGGTATATGTCTAGTCTCCCTTATGGCTCTAATCTGATAGTGGTAGTGGGGTGGTAGATGTCTAGTCTCCCTTATGGCTCTAATTTGATAGTGGTAGTGGGGTGGTAGATGTCTAGTCTCCCTTATGGCTCTAATCTGATAGTGGTAGAGGGGTGGCAGATGTCTAGTCTCCCTTATGGCTCTAATTTGATAGTGGTAGTGGGGTGGTAGATGTCTATTCTCCCTTATGGCTCTAATCTGATATTGGTAGTGGGTTGGTAGATGTCTAGTCTCCCTTATGGCTCTAATCTGATAGTGGTAGTGGGGTGGTAGATGTCTAGTCTCCCTTATGGCTCTAATTTGATAGTGGTAGTGGGGTGGTAGATGTCTAGTCTCCCTTATGGCTCTAATCTGATAGTGGTAGTGGGGTTGTAGATGTCTAGTCTCCCTTATGGCTCTAATCTGATAGTGGGTTGGTAGAAATCTAGGCTCCCTTATGGCTCTAATTTGATAGTGGTAGTGGGGTGGTAGATGGCTAGTCTCCCTTATGGCTCTAATTTGATAGTGGTAGTGGGTTGGTAGATGTCTAGTCTCCCTTATGGCTCAAATCTGATTTTGGGGTGGCAGATGTCTAGTCTCCCTTATGGCTCTAATCTGATAGTGGTAGTGGGGTGGTAGATGTCTAGTCTCCCTTATGGCTCTAATTTGATAGTTGTAGTGGGGTGGTAGATGTCTAGTCTCCCTTATGGCTCTAATCTGATAGTGGCAGTGGGGTGGTAGATGTCTAGTCTCCCTTATGGCTCTAATCTGATAGTGGTAGAGGGGTGGCAGATGTCTAGTCTCCCTTATGGCTCTAATTTGATAGTGGTAGTGGGGTGGTAGATGTCTAGTCTCCCTTATGGCTCTAATCTGATAGTGGAAGTGGGTTGGTAGATGTCTAGTCTCCCTTATGGCTCTAATCTGATAGTGATAGTGGGGTGGTAGATGTCTAGTCTCCCTTATGGCTCTAATCTGATAGTGGTAGTGGGTTGGTAGATGTCTAGTCTCCCTTATGGCTCTAATCTGATAGTGGGGTGGGGTGGTAGATGTCTAGTCTCCCTTATGGCTCTAATCTGATAGTGGAAGTGGGTTGGTAGATGTCTAGTCTCCCTTATGGCTCTAATCTGATAGTGGTAGTGGGGTGGTAGATGTCTAGTCTCCCTTATGGCTCTAATCTGATAGTGGCAGTGGGGTGGTAGATGTCTAGTCTCCCTTATGGCTCTAATTTGATAGTTTTAGTGGGGTGGTAGATGTCTAGTCTCCCTTATGGCTCTAATCTGATAGTGGGGTGGCAGATGTCTCGTCTCCCTTATGGCTCTAATCTGATAGTGGTAGTGGGGTGGTAGATGTCTAGTCTCCCTTATGGCTCTAATTTGATATTGGTAGTGGGGTGGTAGATGTCTAGTCTCCCTTATGGCTCTAATCTGATAGTGGTAGTGGGGTGGTAGATGTCTAGTCTCTCTTATGGCTCTAATCTGATAGTGGTAGAGGGGTGGCAGATGTCTAGTCTCCCTTATGGCTCTAATCTGATAGTGGTAGTGGGGTGGTAGATGTCTAGTCTCCCTTATGGCTCTAATTTGATAATGGTAGTGGGGTGGTAGATGTCTAGTCTCCCTTATGGCTCTAATCTGATAGTGGTAGAGGGGTGGCAGATGTCTAGTCTCCCTTATGGCTCTAATTTGATAGTGGTAGTGGGGTGGTAGATGTCTAGTGTCCCTTATGGCTCTAATCTGATAGTGGTAGTGGGTTGGTAGATGTCTAGTCTCCCTTATGGCTCTAATCTGATAGTGGTAGTGGGGTGGTAGATGTCTAGGCTCCCTTATGGCTCTAATTTGATAGTGGTAGTGGGGTGGTAGATGTCTAGTCTCCCTTATGGCTCTAATCTGATAGTGGTAGTGGGGTGGTAGATGTCTAGTCTCCCTTATGGCTCTAATCTGATAGTGGTAGAGGGGTGGCAGATGTCTAGTCTCCCTTATGGCTCTAATTTGATAGTGGTAGTGGGGTGGTAGATGTCTAGTCTCCCTTATGGCTCTAATCTGATAGTGGTAGTGGGTTGGTAGATGTCTAGTCTCCCTTATGGCTCTAATCTGATAGTGGTAGTGGGGTGGTAGATGTCTAGTCTCCCTTATGGCTCTAATCTGGTAGTGGGTTGGTAGATGTCTAGGCTCACTTATGGCTCTAATCTTATAGTGGTAGTGGGTTGGTAGATGTCTAGTCTCCCTTATGGCTCTAATCTGATAGTGGGGTGGCAGATGTCTAGTCTCCCTTATGGCTCTAATCTGATAGTGGTAGTGGGGTGGTAGATGTCTAGTCTCCCTTATGGCTCTAATTTGATAGTGGTAGTGGGGTGGTAGATGTCTAGTCTCCCTTATGGCTCTAATCTGATAGTGGTAGTGGGGTGGTAGATGTCTAGTCTCCCTTATGGCTCTAATCTGATAGTGGTAGAGGGGTGGCAGATGTCTAGTCTCCCTTATGGCTCTAATTTGATAGTGGTAGTGGGGTGGTAGATGTCTAGCCTCCCTTATGGCTCTAATCTGATAGTGGTAGTGGGTTGGTAGATGTCTAGTCTCCCTTATGGCTCTAATCTGATAGTGGTAGTGGGGTGGTAGATGTCTAGTCTCCCTTATGGCTCTAATCTGATAGTGGTAGTGGGGTGGTAGATGTCTAGTCTCCCTTATGGCTCTAATTTGATAGTTTTAGTGGGTTGGTAGATGTCTAGTCTCCCTTATGACTCTAATCTGATAGTGGTAGTGGGGTGGTAGATGTCTAGTCTCCCTTATGGCTCTAATCTGATAGTGGTGGTGGGTTGGTAGATGTCTAGTCTCCCTTATGGCTCTAATCTGATAGTGGGGTGGCAGATGTCTAGTCTCCCTTATGGCTCTAATCTGATAGTGGTAGTGGGGTGGTAGATGTCTAGTCTCCCTTATGGCTCTAATTTGATAGTGGTAATGGGGTGGTAGATGTCTAGTCTCCCTTATGGCTCTAATCTGATAGTGGTAGTGGGGTGGTAGATGTCTAGTCTCCCTTATGGCTCTAATCTGATAGTGGTAGAGGGGTGGCAGATGTCTAGTCTCCCTTATGGCTCTAATCTGATAGTGGTAGTGGGGTGGTAGATGTCTAGTCTCCCTTATGGCTCTAATTTGATAGTGGTAGTGGGGTGGCAGATGTCTAGTCTCCCTTATGGCTCTAATCTGATAGTGGTAGTGGGGTGGTAGATGTCTAGTCTCCCTTATGGCTCTAATCTGATAGTGGTAGTGACAGATGTCTAGTCTCCCTTATGGCTCTAATCTGATAGTGGTAGTGGGGTGGTAGATGTCTAGTCTCCCTTATGGCTCTAATTTGATAGTAGTAGTGGGGTGGTAGATGTCTAGTCTCCCTTATGGCTCTAATCTGATAGTGGTAGTGGGGTGGTAGATGTCTAGTCTCCCTTATGGCTCTAATCTGATAGTGGTAGAGGGGTGGCAGATGTCTAGTCTCCATTATGGCTCTAATCTGATAGTGGTAGTGGGGTGGTAGATGTCTAGTCTCCCTTATGGCTCTAATTTGATAGTGGTAGTGGGGTGGTAGATGTCTATTCTCCCTTATGGCTCTAATCTGATATTGGTAGTGGGTTGGTAGATGTCTAGTCTCCCTTATGGCTCTAATCTGATAGTGGTAGTGGGGTGGTAGATGTCTAGTCTCCCTTATGGCTCTAATTTGATAGTGGTAGTGGGGTGGTAGATGTCTAGTCTCCCTTATGGCTCTAATCTGATAGTGGTAGTGGGGTTGTAGATGTCTAGTCTCCCTTATGGCTCTAATCTGATAGTGGGTTGGTAGAAATCTAGGCTCCCTTATGGCTCTAATTTGATAGTGGTAGTGGGGTGGTAGATGTCTAGTCTCCCTTATGGCTCTAATCTGATAGTGGTAGAGGGGTGGCAGATGTCTAGTCTCCCTTATGGCTCTAATTTGATAGTGGTAGTGGGGTGGTAGATGTCTAGTCTCCCTTATGGCTCTAATCTGATAGTGGTAGTGGGTTGGTATATGTCTAGTCTCCCTTATGGCTCTAATCTGATAGTGGTAGTGGGGTGGTAGATGTCTAGTCTCCCTTATGGCTCTAATTTGATAGTGGTAGTGGGGTGGTAGATGTCTAGTCTCCCTTATGGCTCTAATCTGATAGTGGTAGAGGGGTGGCAGATGTCTAGTCTCCCTTATGGCTCTAATTTGATAGTGGTAGTGGGGTGGTAGATGTCTATTCTCCCTTATGGCTCTAATCTGATATTGGTAGTGGGTTGGTAGATGTCTAGTCTCCCTTATGGCTCTAATCTGATAGTGGTAGTGGGGTGGTAGATGTCTAGTCTCCCTTATGGCTCTAATTTGATAGTGGTAGTGGGGTGGTAGATGTCTAGTCTCCCTTATGGCTCTAATCTGATAGTTTTAGTGGGGTTGTAGATGTCTAGTCTCCCTTATGGCTCTAATCTGATAGTGGGTTGGTAGAAATCTAGGCTCCCTTATGGCTCTAATTTGATAGTGGTAGTGGGGTGGTAGATGGCTAGTCTCCCTTATGGCTCTAATTTGATAGTGGTAGTGGGTTGGTAGATGTCTAGTCTCCCTTATGGCTCAAATCTGATTTTGGGGTGGCAGATGTCTAGTCTCCCTTATGGCTCTAATCTGATAGTGGTAGTGGGGTGGTAGATGTCTAGTCTCCCTTATGGCTCTAATTTGATAGTTGTAGTGGGGTGGTAGATGTCTAGTCTCCCTTATGGCTCTAATCTGATAGTGGCAGTGGGGTGGTAGATGTCTAGTCTCCCTTATGGCTCTAATCTGATAGTGGTAGAGGGGTGGCAGATGTCTAGTCTCCCTTATGGCTCTAATTTGATAGTGGTAGTGGGGTGGTAGATGTCTAGTCTCCCTTATGGCTCTAATCTGATAGTGGAAGTGGGTTGGTAGATGTCTAGTCTCCCTTATGGCTCTAATCTGATAGTGATAGTGGGGTGGTAGATGTCTAGTCTCCCTTATGGCTCTAATCTGATAGTGGTAGTGGGTTGGTAGATGTCTAGTCTCCCTTATGGCTCTAATCTGATAGTGGGGTGGCAGATGTCTAGTCTCCCTTATGGCTCTAATCTGATAGTGGTAGTGGGGTGGTAGATGTCTAGTCTCCCTTATGGCTCTAATTTGATATTGGTAGTGGGGTGGTAGATGTCTAGTCTCCCTTATGGCTCTAATCTGATAGTGGTAGTTGGGTGGTAGATGTCTAGTCTCTCTTATGGCTCTAATCTGATAGTGGTAGAGGGGTGGCAGATGTCTAGTCTCCCTTATGGCTCTAATCTGAAAGTGGTAGTGGGGTGGTAGATGTCTAGTCTCCCTTATGGCTCTAATTTGATAGTGGTAGTGGGGTGGTAGATGTCTAGTCTCCCTTATGGCTCTAATCTGATAGGGGTAGAGGGGTGGCAGATGTCTAGTCTCCCTTATGGCTCTAATTTGATAGTGGTAGTGGGGTGGTAAAGGTCTAGTCTCCCTTATGGCTCTAATCTGATAGTGGTAGTGGGTTGGTAGATGTCTAGTCTCCCTTATGGCTCTAATCTGATAGTGGTAGTGGGGTGGTAGATGTCTAGTCTCCCTTATGGCTCTAATTTGATAGTGGTAGTGGGGTGGTAGATGTCTAGTCTCCCTTATGGCTCTAATCTGATAGTTTTAGTGGGGTTGTAGATGTCTAGTCTCCCTTATGGCTCTAATCTGATAGTGGGTTGGTAGAAATCTAGGCTCCCTTATGGCTCTAATTTGATAGTGGTAGTGGGGTGGTAGATGGCTAGTCTCCCTTATGGCTCTAATTTGATAGTGGTAGTGGGTTGGTAGATGTCTAGTCTCCCTTATGGCTCAAATCTGATTTTGGGGTGGCAGATGTCTAGTCTCCCTTATGGCTCTAATCTGATAGTGGTAGTGGGGTGGTAGATGTCTAGTCTCCCTTATGGCTCTAATTTGATAGTTGTAGTGGGGTGGTAGATGTCTAGTCTCCCTTATGGCTCTAATCTGATAGTGGCAGTGGGGTGGTAGATGTCTAGTCTCCCTTATGGCTCTAATCTGATAGTGGTAGAGGGGTGGCAGATGTCTAGTCTCCCTTATGGCTCTAATTTGATAGTGGTAGTGGGGTGGTAGATGTCTAGTCTCCCTTATGGCTCTAATCTGATAGTGGAAGTGGGTTGGTAGATGTCTAGTCTCCCTTATGGCTCTAATCTGATAGTGATAGTGGGGTGGTAGATGTCTAGTCTCCCTTATGGCTCTAATCTGATAGTGGTAGTGGGTTGGTAGATGTCTAGTCTCCCTTATGGCTCTAATCTGATAGTGGGGTGGCAGATGTCTAGTCTCCCTTATGGCTCTAATCTGATAGTGGTAGTGGGGTGGTAGATGTCTAGTCTCCCTTATGGCTCTAATTTGATATTGGTAGTGGGGTGGTAGATGTCTAGTCTCCCTTATGGCTCTAATCTGATAGTGGTAGTTGGGTGGTAGATGTCTAGTCTCTCTTATGGCTCTAATCTGATAGTGGTAGAGGGGTGGCAGATGTCTAGTCTCCCTTATGGCTCTAATCTGAAAGTGGTAGTGGGGTGGTAGATGTCTAGTCTCCCTTATGGCTCTAATTTGATAGTGGTAGTGGGGTGGTAGATGTCTAGTCTCCCTTATGGCTCTAATCTGATAGGGGTAGAGGGGTGGCAGATGTCTAGTCTCCCTTATGGCTCTAATTTGATAGTGGTAGTGGGGTGGTAAAGGTCTAGTCTCCCTTATGGCTCTAATCTGATAGTGGTAGTGGGTTGGTAGATGTCTAGTCTCCCTTATGGCTCTAATCTGATAGTGGTAGTGGGGTGGTAGATGTCTAGTCTCCCTTATGGCTCTAATTTGATAGTGGTAGTGGGGTGGTAGATGTCTAGTCTCCCTTATGGCTCTAATCTGATAGTGGTAGTGGGGTGGTAGATGTCTAGTCTCCCTTATGGCTCTAATCTGATAGTGGTAGAGGGGTGGCAGATGTCTAGTCTCCCTTATGGCTCTAATTTGATAGTGGTAGTGGGGTGGTAGATGTCTATTCTCCCTTATGGCTCTAATCTGATATTGGTAGTGGGTTGGTAGATGTCTAGTCTCCCTTATGGCTCTAATCTGATAGTGGTAGTGGGGTGGTAGATGTCTAGTCTCCCTTATGGCTCTAATTTGATAGTGGTAGTGGGGTGGTAGATGTCTAGTCTCCCTTATGGCTCTAATCTGATAGTGGTAGTGGGGTTGTAGATGTCTAGTCTCCCTTATGGCTCTAATCTGATAGTGGGTTGGTAGAAATCTAGGCTCCCTTATGGCTCTAATTTGATAGTGGTAGTGGGGTGGTAGATGGCTAGTCTCCCTTATGGCTCTAATTTGATAGTGGTAGTGGGTTGGTAGATGTCTAGTCTCCCTTATGGCTCTAATCTGATATTGGGGTGGCAGATGTCTAGTCTCCCTTATGGCTCTAATCTGATAGTGGTAGTGGGGTGGTAGATGTCTAGTCTCCCTTATGGCTCTAATTTGATAGTTGTAGTGGGGTGGTAGATGTCTAGTCTCCCTTATGGCTCTAATCTGATAGTGGCAGTGGGGTGGTAGATGTCTAGTCTCCCTTATGGCTCTAATCTGATAGTGGTAGAGGGGTGGCAGATGTCTAGTCTCCCTTATGGCTCTAATTTGATAGTGGTAGTGGGGTGGTAGATGTCTAGTCTCCCTTATGGCTCTAATCTGATAGTGGAAGTGGGTTGGTAGATGTCTAGTCTCCCTTATGGCTCTAATCTGATAGTGGTAGTGGGGTGGTAGATGTCTAGTCTCCCTTATGGCTCTAATCTGATAGTGGTAGTGGGTTGGTAGATGTCTAGTCTCCCTTATGGCTCTAATCTGATAGTGGGGTGGCAGATGTCTAGTCTCCCTTATGGCTCTAATCTGATAGTGGTAGTGGGGTGGTAGATGTCTAGTCTCCCTTATGGCTCTAATTTGATATTGGTAGTGGGGTGGTAGATGTCTAGTCTCCCTTATGGCTCTAATCTGATAGTGGTAGTTGGGTGGTAGATGTATAGTCTCTCTTATGGCTCTAATCGTATAGTGGTAGAGGGGTGGCAGATGTCTAGTCTCCCTTATGGCTCTAATCTGAAAGTGGTAGTGGGGTGGTAGATGTCTAGTCTCCCTTATGGCTCTAATTTGATAGTGGTAGTGGGGTGGTAGATGTCTAGTCTCCCTTATGGCTCTAATCTGATAGGGGTAGAGGGGTGGCAGATGTCTAGTCTCCCTTATGGCTCTAATTTGATAGTGGTAGTGGGGTGGTAGATGTCTTGTCTCCCTTATGGCTCTAATCTGATAGTGGTAGTGGGTTGGTAGATGTCTAGTCTCCCTTATGGCTCTAATCTGATAGTGGTAGTGGGGTGGTAGATGTCTAGTCTCCCTTATGGCTCTAATTTGATAGTGGTAGTGGGGTGGTAGATGTCTAGTCTCCCTTATGGCTCTAATCTGATAGTGGTAGTGGGGTGGTAGATGTCTAGTCTCCCTTATGGCTCTAATCTGATAGTGGTAGAGGGGTGGCAGATGTCTAGTCTCCCTTATGGCTCTAATTTGATAGTGGTAGTGGGGTGGTAGATGTCTATTCTCCCTTATGGCTCTAATCTGATATTGGTAGTGGGTTGGTAGATGTCTAGTCGCCCTTATGGCTCTAATCTGATAGTGGTAGTGGGGTGGTAGATGTCTAGTCTCCCTTATGGCTCTAATTTGATAGTGGTAGTGGGGTGGTAGATGTCTAGTCTCCCTTATGGCTCTAATCTGATAGTGGTAGTGGGGTTGTAGATGTCTAGTCTCCCTTATGGCTCTAATCTGATAGTGGGTTGGTAGAAATCTAGGCTCCCTTATGGCTCTAATTTGATAGTGGTAGTGGGGTGGTAGATGGCTAGTCTCCCTTATGGCTCTAATTTGATAGTGGTAGTGGGTTGGTAGATGTCTAGTCTCCCTTATGGCTCTAATCTGATATTGGGGTGGCAGATGTCTAGTCTCCCTTATGGCTCTAATCTGATAGTGGTAGTGGGGTGGTAGATGTCTAGTCTCCCTTATGGCTCTAATTTGATAGTTGTAGTGGGGTGGTAGATGTCTAGTCTCCCTTATGGCTCTAATCTGATAGTGGCAGTGGGGTGGTAGATGTCTAGTCTCCCTTATGGCTCTAATCTGATAGTGGTAGAGGGGTGGCAGATGTCTAGTCTCCCTTATGGCTCTAATTTGATAGTGGTAGTGGGGTGGTAGATGTCTAGTCTCCCTTATGGCTCTAATCTGATAGTGGAAGTGGGTTGGTAGATGTCTAGTCTCCCTTATGGCTCTAATCTGATAGTGGTAGTGGGGTGGTAGATGTCTAGTCTCCCTTATGGCTCTAATCTGATAGTGGTAGTGGGTTGGTAGATGTCTAGTCTCCCTTATGGCTCTAATCTGATAGTGGGGTGGCAGATGTCTAGTCTCCCTTATGGCTCTAATCTGATAGTGGTAGTGGGGTGGTAGATGTCTAGTCTCCCTTATGGCTCTAATTTGATATTGGTAGTGGGGTGGTAGATGTCTAGTCTCCCTTATGGCTCTAATCTGATAGTGGTAGTGGGGTGGTAGATGTCTAGTCTCTCTTATGGCTCTAATCTGATAGTGGTAGAGGGGTGGCAGATGTCTAGTCTCCCTTATGGCTCTAATCTGAAAGTGGTAGTGGGGTGGTAGATGTCTAGTCTCCCTTATGGCTCTAATTTGATAGTGGTAGTGGGGTGGTAGATGTCTAGTCTCCCTTATGGCTCTAATCTGATAGTGGTAGAGGGGTGGCAGATGTCTAGTCTCCCTTATGGCTCTAATTTGATAGTGGTAGTGGGGTGGTAGATGTCTAGTCTCCCTTATGGCTCTAATCTGATAGTGGTAGTGGGTTGGTAGATGTCTAGTCTCCCTTATGGCTCTAATCTGATAGTGGTAGTGGGGTGGTAGATGTCTAGTCTCCCTTATGGCTCTAATTTGATAGTGGTAGTGGGGTGGTAGATGTCTAGTCTCCCTTATGGCTCTAATCTGATAGTGGTAGTGGGGTGGTAGATGTCTAGTCTCCCTTATGGCTCTAATCTGATAGTGGTAGAGGGGTGGCAGATGTCTAGTCTCCCTTATGGCTCTAATTTGATAGTGGTAGTGGGGTGGTAGATGTCTAGTCTCCCTTATGGCTCTAATCTGATAGTGGTAGTGGGTTGGTAGATGTCTAGTCTCCCTTATGGCTCTAATCTGATAGTGGTAGTGGGGTGGTAGATGTCTAGTCTCCCTTATGGCTCTAATTTGATAGTGGTAGTGGGGTGGTAGATGTCTAGTCTCCCTTATGGCTCTAATCTGATAGTGGTAGTGGGGTTGTAGATGTCTAGTCTCCCTTATGGCTCTAATCTGGTAGTGGGTTGGTAGATGTCTAGGCTCACTTATGGCTCTAATCTGATAGTGGTAGTGGGTCGGTAGATGTCTAGTCTCCCTTATGGCTCTAATCTGATAGTGGGGTGGCAGATGTCTAGTCTCACTTATGGCTCTAATCTGATAGTGGTAGTGGGGTGGTAGATGTCGAGTCTCCCTTATGGCTCTAATTTGATAGTGGTAGTGGGGTGGTAGATGTCTAGTCTCCCTTATGGCTCTAATCTGATAGTGGTAGTGGGGTGGTAGATGTCTAGTCTCCCTTATGGCTCTAATTTGATATTGGTAGTGGGGTGGTAGATGTCTAGTCTCCCTTATGGCTCTAATCTGATAGTGGTAGTGGGGTGGTAGATGTCTAGTCTCTCTTATGGCTCTAATCTGATAGTGGTAGAGGGGTGGCAGATGTCTAGTCTCCCTTATGGCTCTAATCTGAAAGTGGTAGTGGGGTGGTAGATGTCTAGTCTCCCTTATGGCTCTAATTTGATAGTGGTAGTGGGGTGGTAGATGTCTAGTCTCCCTTATGGCTCTAATCTGATAGTGTTAGAGGGGTGGCAGATGTCTAGTCTCCCTTATGGCTCTAATTTGATAGTGGTAGTGGGGTGGTAGATGTCTAGTCTCCCTTATGGCTCTAATCTGATAGTGGTAGTGGGTTGGTAGATGTCTAGTCTCCCTTATGGCTCTAATCTGATAGTGGTAGTGGGGTGGTAGATGTCTAGTCTCCCTTATGGCTCTAATTTGATAGTGGTAGTGGGGTGGTAGATGTCTAGTCTCCCTTATGGCTCTAATCTGATAGTGGTAGTGGGGTTGTAGATGTCTAGTCTCCCTTATGGCTCTAATCTGGTAGTGGGTTGGTAGATGTCTAGGCTCACTTATGGCTCTAATCTTATAGTGGTAGTGGGTTGGTAGATGTCTAGTCTCCCTTATGGCTCTAATCTGATAGTGGGGTGGCAGATGTCTAGTCTCCCTTATGGCTCTAATCTGATAGTGTTAGTGGGGTGGTAGATGTCTAGTCTCCCTTATGGCTCTAATTTGATAGTGGTAGTGGGGTGGTAGATGTCTAGTCTCCCTTATGGCTCTAATCTGATAGTGGTAGTGGGGTGGTAGATGTCTAGTCTCCCTTATGGCTCTAATCTGATAGTGGTAGAGGGGTGGCAGATGTCTAGTCTCCCTTATGGCTCTAATTTGATAGTGGTAGTGGGGTGGTAGATGTCTATTCTCCCTTATGGCTCTAATTTGATAGTGGTAGTGGGGTGGTAGATGTCTAGTCTCCGTTATGGCTCTAATTTGATAGTGGTAGTGGGGTGGTAGATGTCTAGTCTCCCTTATGGCTCTAATCTGATAGTGGTAGTGGGGTGGTAGATGTCTAGTCTCCCTTATGGCTCTAATCTGATAGTGGTAGTGGGTTGGTAGATGTCTAGTCTCCTTTATGGCTCTAATCTGATAGTGGGGTGGTAGATGTCTAGTCTCCCGTATGGCTCTAATCTGATAGTGGTAGTGGGGTGGTAGATGTCTAGTCTCCCTTATGGCTCTAATCTGATAGTGGTAGTGGGTTGGTAGATGTCTAGTCTCCCTTATGGCTCTAATCTGATAGTGGGGTGGCAGATGTCTAGTCTCCGTTATGGCTCTAATCTGATAGTGGTAGTGGGGTGGTAGATGTCTAGTCTCCCTTATGGCTCTAATTTGATAGTGGTAGTGGGGTGGTAGATGTCTAGTCTCCCTTATGGCTCTAATTGGATAGTGGTAGTGGGGTTGTAGATGTCTAGTCTCCCCTATGGCTCTAATCTGGTAGTGGCAGTGGGGTGTTAGATGTCTATTCTCCCTTATGGCTCTAATCTGATAGTGGGTTGGTAGATGTCTAGTCTCCCTTATGGCTCTAATCTGATAGTGGTAGTGGGGTGGTAGATGTCCAGTCTCCCTTATGGCTCTAATCTGATAGTGGTAGAGGGGTGGCAGATGTCTAGTCTCCCTTATGGCTCTAATTTGATAGTGGTAGTGGGGTGGTAGATTTCTAGCCTCCCTTATGGCTCTAATCTTATAGTGGTAGTGGGGTGGTAGATGTCTAGTCTCCCTTATGGCTCTAATTTGATAGTGGTAGTGGGGTGGTAGATGTCTAGTCTCCCTTATGGCTCTAATCTGATAGTGGTAGTGGGGTTGTAGATGTCTAGTCTCCCTTATGGCTCTAATCTGATAGTGGGTTGGTAGATGTCTAGTCTCCCTTATGTCCTCTAATCTGATAGTGGGGTGGCAGATGTCTAGTCTCCCTTATGGCTCTAATCTGATAGTGGTAGTGGGGTGGTAGATGTCTAGTCTCCCTTATGGCTCTAATTTGATAGTGGTAGTGGGGTGGTAGATGTCTAGACTCCCTTATGGCTCTAATCTGATAGTGGTAGTGGGGTGGTAGACGTCTAGTCTCCCTTATGGCTCTAATCTGATAGTGGTAGAGGGGTGGCAGATGTCTAGTCTCCCTTATGGCTCTAATTTGATAGTGGTAGTGGGGTGGTAGATGTCTAGTCTCCCTTATGGCTCTAATCTGATAGTGGTAGTGGGTTGGTAGATGTCTAGTCTCCCTTATGGCTCTAATCTGATAGTGGTTGTGGGGTGTTAGATGTCTAGTCTCCCTTATGGCTCTAATTTGATAGTGGTAGTGGGGTGGTAGATGTCTAGTCTCCCTTATGGATCTAATCTGATAGTGGTAGTGGGGATGTAGATGTCTAGTCTCCCTTATGGCTCTAATCTTATAGTGGTAGTGGGTTGGTAGATGTCTAGTCTCCCTTATGGCTCTAATCTGGTAGTGGTAGTGGGGTGGTAGATCTCTAGTCTCCCTTACGGCTCTAATCTAATAGTGGTAGTGGGGTGGTAGATGTCTAGTCTCCCTTATGGCTCTAATCTGATAGTGGTAGTGGGGTGGTAGATGTCTAGTCTCCCTTATGGCTCTAATCTGATAGTGGTAGTGGGTTGGTAGATGTCTAGTCTCCCTTATGGCTCTAATCTGATAGTGGTAGTGGGGTGGTAGATGTCTAGTCTACCTTATGGCTCTAATTTGATAGTGGTAGTGGGGTGGTAGATGTCTAGTCTCCCTTATGGCTCTAATCTGATAGTGGTAGTGGGGTGGTAGATGTCTAGTCTCCCTTATGGCTCTAATTTGATAGTGGTAGTGGGGTGGTAGATGTCTAGTCTCCCTTATGGCTCTAATCTGATAGTGGTAGTGGGGTTGTAGATGTCTAGTCTCCCTTATGGCTCTAATCTGATAGTGGGTTGGTAGATGTCTAGTCTCCCTTATGGCTCTAATCTGATAGTGGGGTAGCAGATGCCTAGTCTCCCTTATGGCTCTAATCTGATAGTGGTAGTGGGGTGGTAGACGTCTAGTCTCCCTTATGGCTCTAATCTGATAGTGGTAGTGGGGTGGTAGATGTCTAGTCTCCCTTATGGCTCTAATTTGATAGTGGTAGTGGGGTGGTAGATGTCTAGTCTCCCTTATGGCTCTAATCTGATAGTGGTAGTGGGGTGGTAGATGTCTAGTCTCCCTTATGGCTCTAATCTGATAGTGGTAGTGGGTGGTAGATGTCTAGTCTCCCTTATGGCTCTAATTTGATAGTGGTAGTGGGGTGGTAGATGTCTAGTCTCCCTTATGGCTCTAATCTGATAGTGGTAGTGGGTTGGTAGATGTCTAGTCTCCCTTATGGCTCTAATCTGATAGTGGTTGTGGGGTGTTAGATGTCTAGTCTCCCTTATGGCTCTAATTTGATAGTGGTAGTGGGGTGGTAGATGTCTAGTCTCCCTTATGGCTCTAATCTGATAGTGGTAGTGGGTTGGTAGATGTCTAGTCTCCCTTATGGCTCTAATCTGATAGTGGTTGTGGGGTGTTAGATGTCTAGTCTCCCTTATGGCTCTAATTTGATAGTGGTAGTGGGGTGGTAGATGTCTAGTCTCCCTTATGGATCTAATCTGATAGTGGTAGTGGGGATGTAGATGTCTAGTCTCCCTTATGGCTCTAATCTTATAGTGGTAGTGGGTTGGTAGATGTCTAGTCTCCCTTATGGCTCTAATCTGGTAGTGGTAGTGGGGTGGTAGATGTCTAGTCTCCCTTACGGCTCTAATCTAATAGTGGTAGTGGGGTGGTAGATGTCTAGTCTCCCTTATGGCTCTAATCTGATAGTGGTAGTGGGGTGGTAGATGTCTAGTCTCCCTTATGGCTCTAATCTGATAGTGGTAGTGGGGTGGTAGATGTCTAGTCTCCCTCATGGCTCTAATTTGATAGTGGTAGTGGGGTGGTAGATGTCTAGTCTCCCTTATGGCTCTAATCTGATAGTGGTAGTGGGGTTGTAGATGTCTAGTCTCCCTTATGGCTCTAATCTGATAGTGGGTTGGTAGATGTCTAGTCTCCCTTATGGCTCTAATCTGATAGTGGGGTAGCAGATGTCTAGTCTCCCTTATGGCTCTAATCTGATAGTGGTAGTGGGGTGGTAGATGTCTAGTCTCCCTTATGGCTCTAATTTGATAGTGGTAGTGGGGTGGCAGATGTCTAGTCTCCCTTATGGCTCTAATCTGATAGTGGTAGTGGGGTGGTAGACGTCTAGTCTCCCTTATGGCTCTAATCTGATAGTGGTAGAGGGGTGGCAGATGTCTAGTCTCCCTTATGGCTCTAATTTGATAGTGGTAGTGGGGTGGTAGATGTCTAGTCTCCCTTACGGCTCTAATCTGATAGTGGTAGTGGGGTGGTAGATGTCTAGTCTCCCTTATGGCTCTAATCTGATAGTGGTAGAGGGGTGGCAGATGTCTAGTCTCCCTTATGGCTCTAATTTGATAGTGGTAGTGGGGTGGTAGATGTCTAGTCTCCCTTATGGCTCTAATCTGATAGTGGTAGTGGGTTGGTAGATGTCTAGTCTCCCTTATGGCTCTAATCTGATAGTGGTAGTGGGGTGGTAGATGTCTAGTCTCCCTTATGGCTCTAATTTGATAGTGGTAGTGGGGTGGTAGATGTCTAGTCTCCCTTATGGCTCTAATCTGATAGTGGTAGTGGGGTGGTAGATGTCTAGTCTCCCTCATGGCTCTAATTTGATAGTGGTAGTGGGGTGGTAGATGTCTAGTCTCCCTTATGGCTCTAATCTGATAGTGGTAGTGGGGTTGTAGATGTCTAGTCTCCCTTATGGCTCTAATCTGATAGTGGGTTGGTAGATGTCTAGTCTCCCTTATGGCTCTAATCTGATAGTGGGGTAGCAGATGTCTAGTCTCCCTTATGGCTCTAATCTGATAGTGGTAGTGGGGTGGTAGATGTCTAGTCTCCCTTATGGCTCTAATTTGATAGTGGTAGTGGGGTGGCAGATGTCTAGTCTCCCTTATGGCTCTAATCTGATAGTGGTAGTGGGGTGGTAGACGTCTAGTCTCCCTTATGGCTCTAATCTGATAGTGGTAGAGGGGTGGCAGATGTCTAGTCTCCCTTATGGCTCTAATTTGATAGTGGTAGTGGGGTGGTAGATGTCTAGTCTCCCTTACGGCTCTAATCTGATAGTGGTAGTGGGGTGGTAGATGTCTAGTCTCCCTTATGGCTCTAATCTGATAGTGGTAGAGGGGTGGCAGATGTCTAGTCTCCCTTATGGCTCTAATTTGATAGTGGTAGTGGGGTGGTAGATGTCTAGTCTCCCTTATGGCTCTAATTTGATAGTGGTAGTGGGGTGGTAGATGTCTAGTCTCCCTTACGGCTCTAATCTGATAGTGGTAGTGGGGTGGTAGATGTCTAGTCTCCCTTATGGCTCTAATCTGATAGTGGTAGAGGGGTGGCAGATGTCTAGTCTCCCTTATGGCTCTAATTTGATAGTGGTAGTGGGGTGGTAGATGTCTAGTCTCCCTTATGGCTCTAATCTGATAGTGGTAGTGGGTTGGTAGATGTCTAGTCTCCCTTATGGCTCTAATCTGATAGTGGTAGTGGGGTGGTAGATGTCTAGTCTCCCTTATGGCTCTAATTTGATAGTGGTAGTGGGGTGGTAGATGTCTAGTCTCCCTTATGGCTCTAATCTGATAGTGGTAGTGGGGTGGTAGATGTCTAGTCTCCCTTATGGCTCTAATCTGATAGTGGTAGAGGGGTGGCAGATGTATAGTCTCCCTTATGGCTCTAATTTGATAGTGGTAGTGGGGTGGTAGATGTCTAGACTCCCTTATGGCTCTAATCTGATAGTGGTAGTGGGTTGGTAGATGTCTAGTCTCCCTTATGGCTCTAATCTGATAGTGGTTGTGGGGTGTTAGATGTCTAGTCTCCCTTATGGCTCTAATTTGATAGTGGTAGTGGGGTGGTAGATGTCTAGTCTCCCTTATGGCTCTAATCTGATAGTGGTAGTGGGTTGGTAGATGTCTAGTCTCCCTTATGGCTCTAATCTGATAGTGGTTGTGGGGTGTTAGATGTCTAGTCTCCCTTATGGCTCTAATTTGATAGTGGTAGTGGGGTGGTAGATGTCTAGTCTCCCTTATGGATCTAATCTGATAGTGGTAGTGGGGATGTAGATGTCTAGTCTCCCTTATGGCTCTAATCTTATAGTGGTAGTGGGTTGGTAGATGTCTAGTCTCCCTTATGGCTCTAATCTGGTAGTGGTAGTGGGGTGGTAGATCTCTAGTCTCCCTTACGGCTCTAATCTAATAGTGGTAGTGGGGTGGTAGATGTCTAGTCTCCCTTATGGCTCTAATCTGATAGTGGTAGTGGGGTGGTAGATGTCTAGTCTCCCTTATGGCTCTAATCTGATAGTGGTAGTGGGTTGGTAGATGTCTAGTCTCCCTTATGGCTCTAATCTGATAGTGGTAGTGGGGTGGTAGATGTCTAGTCTACCTTATGGCTCTAATTTGATAGTGGTAGTGGGGTGGTAGATGTCTAGTCTCCCTTATGGCTCTAATCTGATAGTGGTAGTGGGGTGGTAGATGTCTAGTCTCCCTTATGGCTCTAATTTGATAGTGGTAGTGGGGTGGTAGATGTCTAGTCTCCCTTATGGCTCTAATCTGATAGTGGTAGTGGGGTTGTAGATGTCTAGTCTCCCTTATGGCTCTAATCTGATAGTGGGTTGGTAGATGTCTAGTCTCCCTTATGGCTCTAATCTGATAGTGGGGTAGCAGATGTCTAGTCTCCCTTATGGCTCTAATCTGATAGTGGTAGTGGGGTGGTAGACGTCTAGTCTCCCTTATGGCTCTAATCTGATAGTGGTAGAGGGGTGGCAGATGTCTAGTCTCCCTTATGGCTCTAATTTGATAGTGGTAGTGGGGTGGTAGATGTCTAGTCTCCCTTATGGCTCTAATCTGATAGTGGTAGTGGGTTGGTAGATGTCTAGTCTCCCTTATGGCTCTAATCTGATAGTGGTAGTGGGGTGGTAGATGTCTAGTCTCCCTTATGGCTCTAATTTGATAGTGGTAGTGGGGTGGTAGATGTCTAGTCTCCCTTATGGCTCTAATCTGATAGTGGTAGTGGGGTGGTAGATGTCTAGTCTCCCTTATGGCTCTAATCTGATAGTGGTAGAGGGGTGGCAGATGTCTAGTCTCCCTTATGGCTCTAATTTGATAGTGGTAGTGGGGTGGTAGATGTCTAGTCTCCCTTATGGCTCTAATCTGATAGTGGTAGTGGGTTGGTAGATGTCTAGTCTCCCTTATGGCTCTAATCTGATAGTGGTAGTGGGGTGGTAGATGTCTAGTCTCCCTTATGGCTCTAATTTGATAGTGGTAGTGGGGTGGTAGATGTCTAGTCTCCCTTATGGCTCTAATCTGATAGTGGTAGTGGGGTGGTAGATGTCTAGTCTCCCTTATGGCTCTAATCTGATAGTGGTAGTGGGGTGGTAGATGTCTAGTCTCCCTTATGGCTCTAATTTGATAGTGGTAGTGGGGTGGTAGATGTCTAGTCTCCCTTATGGCTCTAATCTGATAGTGGTAGTGGGTTGGTAGATGTCTAGTCTCCCTTATGGCTCTAATCTGATAGTGGTTGTGGGGTGTTAGATGTCTAGTCTCCCTTATGGCTCTAATTTGATAGTGGTAGTGGGGTGGTAGATGTCTAGTCTCCCTTATGGCTCTAATCTGATAGTGGTAGTGGGTTGGTAGATGTCTAGTCCCCCTTATGGCTCTAATCTGATAGTGGTTGTGGGGTGTTAGATGTCTAGTCTCCCTTATGGCTCTAATTTGATAGTGGTAGTGGGGTGGTAGATGTCTAGTCTCCCTTATGGATCTAATCTGATAGTGGTAGTGGGGATGTAGATGTCTAGTCTCCCTTATGGCTCTAATCTTATAGTGGTAGTGGGTTGGTAGATGTCTAGTCTCCCTTATGGCTCCAATCTGGTAGTGGTAGTGGGGTGGTAGATGTCTAGTCTCCCTTACGGCTCTAATCTAATAGTGGTAGTGGGGTGGTAGATGTCTAGTCTCCCTTATGGCTCTAATCTGATAGTGGTAGTGGGGTGGTAGATGTCTAGTCTCCCTTATGGCTCTAATCTGATAGTGGTAGTGGGGTGGTAGATGTCTAGTCTCCCTCATGGCTCTAATTTGATAGTGGTAGTGGGGTGGTAGATGTCTAGTCTCCCTTATGGCTCTAATCTGATAGTGGTAGTGGGGTTGTAGATGTCTAGTCTCCCTTATGGCTCTAATCTGACAGTGGGTTGGTAGATGTCTAGTCTCCCTTATGGCTCTAATCTGATAGTGGGGTAGCAGATGTCTAGTCTCCCTTATGGCTCTAATCTGATAGTGGTAGTGGGGTGGTAGATGTCTAGTCTCCCTTATGGCTCTAATTTGATAGTGGTAGTGGGGTTGCAGATGTCTAGTCTCCCTTATGGCTCTAATCTGATAGTGGTAGTGGGGTGGTAGACGTCTAGTCTCCCTTATGGCTCTAAATTGATAGTGGTAGAGGGGTGGCAGATGTCTAGTCTCCCTTATGGCTCTAATTTGATAGTGGTAGTGGGGTGGTAGATGTCTAGTCTCCCTTATGGCTCTAATCTGATAGTGGTAGTGGGTTGGTAGATGTCTAGTCTCCCTTATGGCTCTAATCTGATAGTGGTAGTGGGGTGGTAGATGTCTAGTCTCCCTTATGGCTCTAATTTGATAGTGGTAGTGGGGTGGTAGATGTCTAGTCTCCCTTACGGCTCTAATCTGATAGTGGTAGTGGGGTGGTAGATGTCTAGTCTCCCTTATGGCTCTAATCTGATAGTGGTAGAGGGGTGGCAGATGTCTAGTCTCCCTTATGGCTCTAATTTGATAGTGGTAGTGGGGTGGTAGATGTCTAGTCTCCCTTATGGCTCTAATCTGATAGTGGTAGTGGGTTGGTAGATGTCTAGTCTCCCTTATGGCTCTAATCTGATAGTGGTAGTGGGGTGGTAGATGTCTAGTCTCCCTTATGGCTCTAATTTGATAGTGGTAGTGGGGTGGTAGATGTCTAGTCTCCCTTATGGCTCTAATCTGATAGTGGTAGTGGGGTGGTAGATGTCTAGTCTCCCTTATGGCTCTAATCTGATAGTGGTAGAGGGGTGGCAGATGTATAGTCTCCCTTATGGCTCTAATTTGATAGTGGTAGTGGGGTGGTAGATGTCTAGACTCCCTTATGGCTCTAATCTGATAGTGGTAGTGGGTTGGTAGATGTCTAGTCTCCCTTATGGCTCTAATCTGATAGTGGTTGTGGGGTGTTAGATGTCTAGTCTCCCTTATGGCTCTAATTTGATAGTGGTAGTGGGGTGGTAGATGTCTAGTCTCCCTTATGGATCTAATCTGATAGTGGTAGTGGGGATGTAGATGTCTAGTCTCCCTTATGGCTCTAATCTTATAGTGGTAGTGGGTTGGTAGATGTCTAGTCTCCCTTATGGCTCTAATCTGGTAGTGGTAGTGGGGTGGTAGATGTCTAGTCTCCCTTACGGCTCTAATCTAATAGTGGTAGTGGGGTGGTAGATGTCTAGTCTCCCTTATGGCTCTAATCTGATAGTGGTAGTGGGGTGGTAGATGTCTAGTCTCCCTTATGGCTCTAATCTGATAGTGGTAGTGGGTTGGTAGATGTCTAGTCTCCCTTATGGCTCTAATCTGATAGTGGTAGTGGGGTGGTAGATGTCTAGTCTACCTTATGGCTCTAATTTGATAGTGGTAGTGGGGTGGTAGATGTCTAGTCTCCCTTATGGCTCTAATCTGATAGTGGTAGTGGGGTGGTAGATGTCTAGTCTCCCTTATGGCTCTAATTTGATAGTGGTAGTGGGGTGGTAGATGTCTAGTCTCCCTTATGGCTCTAATCTGATAGTGGTAGTGGGGTTGTAGATGTCTAGTCTCCCTTATGGCTCTAATCTGATAGTGGGTTGGTAGATGTCTTGTCTCCCTTATGGCTCTAATCTGATAGTGGTAGTATGGTGGTAGATGTCTAGTCTCCCTTATGGCTCTAATTTGATAGTGGTAGTGGGGTGGCAGATGTCTAGTCTCCCTTATGGCTCTAATCTGATAGTGGTAGTGGGGTGGTAGACGTCTAGTCTCCCTTATGGCTCTAATCTGATAGTGGTAGAGGGGTGGCAGATGTCTAGTCTCCCTTATGGCTCTAATTTGATAGTGGTAGTGGGGTGGTAGATGTCTAGTCTCCCTTATGGCTCTAATCTGATAGTGGTAGTGGGTTGGTAGATGTCTAGTCTCCCTTATGGCTCTAATCTGATAGTGGTAGTGGGGTGGTAGATGTCTAGTCTCCCTTATGGCTCTAATTTGATAGTGGTAGTGGGGTGGTAGATGTCTAGTCTCCCTTATGGCTCTAATCTGATAGTGGTAGTGGGGTGGTAGATGTCTAGTCTCCCTTATGGCTCTAATCTGATAGTGGTAGAGGGGTGGCAGATGTCTAGTCTCCCTTATGGCTCTAATTTGATAGTGGTAGTGGGGTGGTAGATGTCTAGTCTCCCTTATGGCTCTAATCTGATAGTGGTAGTGGGTTGGTAGATGTCTAGTCTCCCTTATGGCTCTAATCTGATAGTGGTAGTGGGGTGGTAGATGTCTAGTCTCCCTTATGGCTCTAATTTGATAGTGGTAGTGGGGTGGTAGATGTCTAGTCTCCCTTATGGCTCTAATCTGATAGTGGTAGTGGGGTGGTAGATGTCTAGTCTCCCTTATGGCTCTAATCTGATAGTGGTAGAGGGGTGGCAGATGTATAGTCTCCCTTATGGCTCTAATTTGATAGTGGTAGTGGGGTGGTAGATGTCTAGTCTCCCTTATGGCTCTAATCTGATAGTGGTCGTGGGTTGGTAGATGTCTAGTCTCCCTTATGGCTCTAATCTGATAGTGGTAGTGGGGTGGTAGATGTCTAGTCTCCCTTATGGCTCTAATTTGATAGTGGTAGTGGGGTGGTAGATGTCTAGTCTCCCTTATGGCTCTAATCTGATAGTGGTAGTGGGGTTGTAGATGTCTAGTCTCCCTTATGGCTCTAATCTGGTAGTGGGTTGGTAGATGTCTAGGCTCACTTATGGCTCTAATCTGATAGTGGTAGTGGGTTGGTAGATGTCTAGTCTCCCTTATGGCTCTAATCTGATAGTGGGGTGGCAGATGTCTAGTCTCCCTTATGGCTCTAATCTGATAGTGGTAGTGGGGTGGTAGATGTCTAGTTTCCCTTATGGCTCTAATTTGATAGTGGTAGTGGGGTGGTAGATGTCTAGTCTCCCTTATGGCTCTAATCTGATAGTGGTAGTGGGGTGGTAGATGTCTAGTCTCCCTTATGGCTCTAATCTGATAGTGGTAGAGGGGTGGCAGATGTCTAGTCTCCCTTATGCCTCTAATTTGATAGTGGTAGTGGGGTGGTAGATGTCTAGTCTCCCTTATGGCTCTAATTTGATAGTGGTAGTGGGGTGGTAGATGTCTAGTCTCCGTTATGGCTCTAATTTGATAGTGGTAGTGGGGTGGTAGATGTCTAGTCTCCCTTATGGCTCTAATCTGATAGTGGTAGTGGGGTGGTAGATGTCTAGTCTCCCTTATGGCTCTAATCTGATAGTGGTAGAGGGGTGGCAGATGTCTAGTCTCCCTTATGGCTCTAATTTGATAGTGGTAGTGGGGTGGTAGATGTCTAGTCTCCCTTATGGCTCTAATTTGATAGTGGTAGTGGGGTGGCAGATGTCTAGTCTCCCTCATGGCTCTAATTTAATAGTGGTAGTGGGGTGGTAGATGTCTAGTCTCCTTTATGGCTCTAATCTGATAGTGGGGTGGTAGATGTCTAGTCTCCCGTATGGCTCTAATCTGATAGTGGTAGTGGGGTGGTAGATGTCTAGTCTCCCTTATGGCTCTAATCTGATAGTGGTAGTGGGTTGGTAGATGTCTAGTCTCCCTTATGGCTCTAATCTGATAGTGGGGTGGCAGATGTCTAGTCTCCCTTATGGCTCTAATTTGATAGTGGTAGTGGGGTGGTAGATGTCTAGTCTCCCTTAAGGCTCTAATTTGATAGTTGTAGTGGGGTGGTAGATGTCTAGTCTCCCTTATGGCTCTAATTGGATAGTGGTAGTGGGGTTGTAGATGTCTAGTCTCCCTTATGGCTCTAATCTGGTAGTGGCAGTGGGGTGTTAGATGTCTAGTCTCCCTTATGGCTCTAATCTGATAGTGGGTTGGTAGATGTCTAGTCTCCCTTATGGCTCCAATCTGATAGTGGTAGTGGGGTGGTAGATGTCTAGTCTCCCTTATGGCTCTAATCTGATAGTGGTAGAGGGGTGGCAGATGTCTAGTCTCCCTTATGGCTCTAATTTTATAGTGGTAGTGGGGTGGTAGATGTCTATTCTCCCTTATGGCTCTAATCTGATAGTGGTAGTGGGTTGGTAGATGTCTAGTCTCCCTTATGGCTCTAATCTGATAGTGGTTGTGGGGTGGTAGATGTCTAGTCTCCCTTATGGCTCTAATTTGATAGTGGTAGTGGGGTGGTAGATGTCTAGTCTCCCTTATGGATCTAATCTGATAGTGGTAGTGGGGATGTAGATGTCTAGTCTCCCTTATGGCTCTAATCTGATAGTGGTAGTGGGTTGGTAGATGTCTAGTCTCCCTTATGGCTCTAATCTGGTAGTGGTAGTGGGGTGGTAGATGTCTAGTCTCCCTTACGGCTCTAATCTAATAGTGGTAGTGGGGTGGTAGATGTCTAGTCTCCCTTATGGCTCTAATCTGATAGTGGTAGTGGGGTGGTAGATGTCTAGTCTCCCTTATGGCTCTAATCTGATAGTGGTAGTGGGTTGGTAGATGTCTAGTCTCCCTTATGGCTCTAATCTGATAGTGGTAGTGGGGTGGTAGATGTCTAGTCTCCCTTATGGCTCTAATTTGATAGTGGTAGTGGGGTGATAGATGTCTAGCCTCCCTTATGGCTCTAATCTGATAGTGGTAGTGGGGTGGTAGATGTCTAGTCTCCCTTATGGCTCTAATTTCATAGTGGTAGTGGGGTGGTAGATGTCTAGTCTCCCTTATGGCTCTAATCTGATAGTGGTAGTGGGGTTGTAGATGTCTAGTCTCCCTTATGGCTCTAATCTGATAGTGGGTTGGTAGATGTCTAGTCTCCCTTATGTCCTCTAATCTGATAGTGGGGTGGCAGATGTCTAGTCTCCCTTATGGCTCTAATCTGATAGTGTTAGTTGGGTGGTAGATGTCTAGTCTCCCTTATGGCTCTAATTTGATAGTGGTAGTGGGGTGGTAGATGTCTAGTCTCCCTTATGGCTCTAATCTGATAGTGGTAGTGGGGTGGTAGACGTCTAGTCTCCCTTATGGCTCTAATCTGATAGTGGTAGAGGGGTGGCAGATGTCTAGTCTCCCTTATGGCTCTAATTTGATAGTGGTAGTGGGGTGGTAGATGTCTAGTCTCCCTTATGGCTCTAATCTGATAGTGGTAGTGGGTTGGTAGATGTCTAGTCTCCCTTATGGCTCTAATCTGATAGTGGTTGTGGGGTGTTAGATGTCTAGTCTCCCTTATGGCTCTAATTTGATAGTGGTAGTGGGGTGGTAGATGTCTAGTCTCCCTTATGGATCTAATCTGATAGTGGTAGTGGGGATGTAGATGTCTAGTCTCCCTTATGGCTCTAATCTTATAGTGGTAGTGGGTTGGTAGATGTCTAGTCTCCCTTATGGCTCTAATCTGGTAGTGGTAGTGGGGTGGTAGATGTCTAGTCTCCCTTACGGCTCTAATCTAATAGTGGTAGTGGGGTGGTAGATGTCTAGTCTCCCTTATGGCTCTAATCTGATAGTGGTAGTGGGGTGGTAGATGTCTAGTCTCCCTTATGGCTCTAATCTGATAGTGGTAGTGGGTTGGTAGATGTCTAGTCTCCCTTATGGCTCTAATCTGATAGTGGTAGTGGGGTGGTAGATGTCTAGTCTCCCTTATGGCTCTAATGTGATAGTGGTAGTGGGGTGGTAGATGTCTAGTCTCCCTTATGGCTCTAATCTGATAGTGGTAGTGGGGTGGTAGATGTCTAGTCTCCCTTATGGATCTAATCTGATAGTGGTAGTGGGGATGTAGATGTCTAGTCTCCCTTATGGCTCTAATCTTATAGTGGTAGTGGGTTGGTAGATGTCTAGTCTCCCTTATGGCTCTAATCTGGTAGTGGTAGTGGGGTGGTAGATGTCTAGTCTCCCTTACGGCTCTAATCTAATAGTGGTAGTGGGGTGGTAGATGTCTAGTCTCCCTTATGGCTCTAATCTGATAGTGGTAGTGGGGTGGTAGATGTCTAGTCTCCCTTATGGCTCTAATCTGATAGTGGTAGTGGGGTGGTAGATGTCTAGTCTCCCTCATGGCTCTAATTTGATAGTGGTAGTGGGGTGGTAGATGTCTAGTCTCCCTTATGGCTCTAATCTGATAGTGGTAGTGGGGTTGTAGATGTCTAGTCTCCCTTATGGCTCTAATCTGATAGTGGGTTGGTAGATGTCTAGTCTCCCTTATGGCTCTAATCTGATAGTGGGGTAGCAGATGTCTAGTCTCCCTTATGGCTCTAATCTGATAGTGGTAGTGGGGTGGTAGATGTCTAGTCTCCCTTATGGCTCTAATTTGATAGTGGTAGTGGGGTGGCAGATGTCTAGTCTCCCTTATGGCTCTAATCTGATAGTGGTAGTGGGGTGGTAGACGTCTAGTCTCCCTTATGGCTCTAATCTGATAGTGGTAGAAGGGTGGCAGATGTCTAGTCTCCCTTATGGCTCTAATTTGATAGTGGTAGTGGGGTGGTAGATGTCTAGTCTCCCTTATGGCTCTAATCTGATAGTGGTAGTGGGTTGGTAGATGTCTAGTCTCCCTTATGGCTCTAATCTGATAGTGGTAGTGGGGTGGTAGATGTCTAGTCTCCCTTATGGCTCTAATTTGATAGTGGTAGTGGGGTGGTAGATGTCTAGTCTCCCTTACGGCTCTAATCTGATAGTGGTAGTGGGGTGGTAGATGTCTAGTCTCCCTTATGGCTCTAATCTGATAGTGGTAGAGGGGTGGCAGATGTCTAGTCTCCCTTATGGCTCTAATTTGATAGTGGTAGTGGGGTGGTAGATGTCTAGTCTCCCTTATGGCTCTAATCTGATAGTGGTAGTGGGTTGGTAGATGTCTAGTCTCCCTTATGGCTCTAATCTGATAGTGGTAGTGGGGTGGTAGATGTCTAGTCTCCCTTATGGCTCTAATTTGATAGTGGTAGTGGGGTGGTAGATGTCTAGTCTCCCTTATGGCTCTAATCTGATAGTGGTAGTGGGGTGGTAGATGTCTAGTCTCCCTTATGGCTCTAATTTGATAGTGGTAGTGGGGTGGTAGATGTCTAGTCTCCCTTATGGCTCTAATCTGATAGTGGTAGTGGGGTGGTAGATGTCTAGTCTCCCTTATGGATCTAATCTGATAGTGGTAGTGGGGATGTAGATGTCTAGTCTCCCTTATGGCTCTAATCTTATAGTGGTAGTGGGTTGGTAGATGTCTAGTCTCCCTTATGGCTCTAATCTGGTAGTGGTAGTGGGGTGGTAGATGTCTAGTCTCCCTTACGGCTCTAATCTAATAGTGGTAGTGGGGTGGTAGATGTCTAGTCTCCCTTATGGCTCTAATCTGATAGTGGTAGTGGGGTGGTAGATGTCTAGTCTCCCTTATGGCTCTAATCTGATAGTGGTAGTGGGGTGGTAGATGTCTAGTCTCCCTCATGGCTCTAATTTGATAGTGGTAGTGGGGTGGTAGATGTCTAGTCTCCCTTATGGCTCTAATCTGATAGTGGTAGTGGGGTTGTAGATGTCTAGTCTCCCTTATGGCTCTAATCTGATAGTGGGTTGGTAGATGTCTAGTCTCCCTTATGGCTCTAATCTGATAGTGGGGTAGCAGATGTCTAGTCTCCCTTATGGCTCTAATCTGATAGTGGTAGTGGGGTGGTAGATGTCTAGTCTCCCTTATGGCTCTAATTTGATAGTGGTAGTGGGGTGGCAGATGTCTAGTCTCCCTTATGGCTCTAATCTGATAGTGGTAGTGGGGTGGTAGACGTCTAGTCTCCCTTATGGCTCTAATCTGATAGTGGTAGAAGGGTGGCAGATGTCTAGTCTCCCTTATGGCTCTAATTTGATAGTGGTAGTGGGGTGGTAGATGTCTAGTCTCCCTTATGGCTCTAATCTGATAGTGGTAGTGGGTTGGTAGATGTCTAGTCTCCCTTATGGCTCTAATCTGATAGTGGTAGTGGGGTGGTAGATGTCTAGTCTCCCTTATGGCTCTAATTTGATAGTGGTAGTGGGGTGGTAGATGTCTAGTCTCCCTTACGGCTCTAATCTGATAGTGGTAGTGGGGTGGTAGATGTCTAGTCTCCCTTATGGCTCTAATCTGATAGTGGTAGAGGGGTGGCAGATGTCTAGTCTCCCTTATGGCTCTAATTTGATAGTGGTAGTGGGGTGGTAGATGTCTAGTCTCCCTTATGGCTCTAATCTGATAGTGGTAGTGGGTTGGTAGATGTCTAGTCTCCCTTATGGCTCTAATCTGATAGTGGTAGTGGGGTGGTAGATGTCTAGTCTCCCTTATGGCTCTAATTTGATAGTGGTAGTGGGGTGGTAGATGTCTAGTCTCCCTTATGGCTCTAATCTGATAGTGGTAGTGGGGTGGTAGATGTCTAGTCTCCCTTATGGCTCTAATCTGATAGTGGTAGAGGGGTGGCAGATGTATAGTCTCCCTTATGGCTCTAATTTGATAGTGGTAGTGGGGTGGTAGATGTCTAGACTCCCTTATGGCTCTAATCTGATAGTGGTAGTGGGTTGGTAGATGTCTAGTCTCCCTTATGGCTCTAATCTGATAGTGGTTGTGGGGTGTTAGATGTCTAGTCTCCCTTATGGCTCTAATTTGATAGTGGTAGTGGGGTGGTAGATGTCTAGTCTCCCTTATGGATCTAATCTGATAGTGGTAGTGGGGATGTAGATGTCTAGTCTCCCTTATGGCTCTAATCTTATAGTGGTAGTGGGTTGGTAGATGTCTAGTCTCCCTTATGGCTCTAATCTGGTAGTGGTAGTGGGGTGGTAGATGTCTAGTCTCCCTTACGGCTCTAATCTAATAGTGGTAGTGGGGTGGTAGATGTCTAGTCTCCCTTATGGCTCTAATCTGATAGTGGTAGTGGGTTGGTAGATGTCTAGTCTCCCTTATGGCTCTAATCTGATAGTGGTAGTGGGGTGGTAGATGTCTAGTCTCCCTTATGGCTCTAATCTGATAGTGGTAGTGGGTTGGTAGATGTCTAGTCTCCCTTATGGCTCTAATCTGATAGTGGTAGTGGGGTGGTAGATGTCTAGTCTACCTTATGGCTCTAATTTGATAGTGGTAGTGGGGTGGTAGATGTCTAGTCTCCCTTATGGCTCTAATCTGATAGTGGTAGTCGGGTGGTAGATGTCTAGTCTCCCTTATGGCTCTAATTTGATAGTGGTAGTGGGGTGGTAGATGTCTAGTCTCCCTTATGGCTCTAATCTGATAGTGGTAGTGGGGTTGTAGATGTCTAGTCTCCCTTATGGCTCTAATCTGATAGTGGGTTGGTAGATGTCTAGTCTCCCTTATGGCTCTAATCTGATAGTGGTAGTGGGGTGGTAGATGTCTAGTCTCCCTTATGGCTCTAATTTGATAGTGGTAGTGGGGTGGCAGATGTCTAGTCTCCCTTATGGCTCTAATCTGATAGTGGTAGTGGGGTGGTAGACGTCTAGTCTCCCTTATGGCTCTAATCTGATAGTGGTAGAGGGGTGGCAGGTGTCTAGTCTCCCTTATGGCTCTAATTTGATAGTGGTAGTGGGGTGGTAGATGTCTAGTCTCCCTTATGGCTCTAATCTGATAGTGGTAGTGGGTTGGTAGATGTCTAGTCTCCCTTATGGCTCTAATCTGATAGTGGTAGTGGGGTGGTAGATGTCTAGTCTCCCTTATGGCTCTAATTTGATAGTGGTAGTGGGGTGGTAGATGTCTAGTCTCCCTTATGGCTCTAATCTGATAGTGGTAGTGGGGTGGTAGATGTCTAGTCTCCCTTATGGCTCTAATCTGATAGTGGTAGAGGGGTGGCAGATGTCTAGTCTCCCTTATGGCTCTAATTTGATAGTGGTAGTGGGGTGGTAGATGTCTAGTCTCCCTTATGGCTCTAATCTGATAGTGGTAGTGGGTTGGTAGATGTCTAGTCTCCCTTATGGCTCTAATCTGATAGTGGTAGTGGGGTGGTAGATGTCTAGTCTCCCTTATGGCTCTAATTTGATAGTGGTAGTGGGGTGGTAGATGTCTAGTCTCCCTTATGGCTCTAATCTGATAGTGGTAGTGGGGTGGTAGATGTCTAGTCTCCCTTATGGCTCTAATTTGATAGTGGTAGTGGGGTGGTAGATGTCTAGTCTCCCTTATGGCTCTAATCTGATAGTGGTAGTGGGGTTGTAGATGTCTAGTCTCCCTTATGGCTCTAATCTGGTAGTGGGTTGGTAGATGTCTAGGCTCACTTATGGCTCTAATCTGATAGTGGTAGTGGGGTGGTAGATGTCTAGTCTCCCTTATGGCTCTAATTTGATAGTGGTAGTGGGGTGGTAGATGTCTAGTCTCCCTTATGGCTCTAATCTGATAGTGGTAGTGGGGTTGTAGATGTCTAGTCTCCCTTATGGCTCTAATCTGGTAGTGGGTTGGTAGATGTCTAGTCTCCCTTATGGCTCTAATCTGATAGTGGGGTGGCAGATGTCTAGTCTCCCTTATGGCTCTAATCTGATAGTGGTAGTGGGGTGGTAGATGTCTAGTTTCCCTTATGGCTCTAATTTGATAGTGGTAGTGGGGTGGTAGATGTCTAGTCTCCCTTATGGCTCTAATCTGATAGTGGTAGTGGGGTGGTAGATGTCTAGTCTCCCTTATGGCTCTAATCTGATAGTGGTAGAGGAGTGGCAGATGTCTAGTCTCCCTTATGCCTCTAATTTGATAGTGGTAGTGGGGTGGTAGATGTCTAGTCTCCCTTATGGATCTAATCTGATAGTGGTAGTGGGGATGTAGATGTCTAGTCTCCCTTATGGCTCTAATCTTATAGTGGTAGTGGGTTGGTAGATGTCTAGTCTCCCTTATGGCTCTAATCTGGTAGTGGTAGTGGGGTGGTAGATGTCTAGTCTCCCTTACGGCTCTAATCTAATAGTGGTAGTGGGGTGGTAGATGTCTAGTCTCCCTTATGGCTCTAATCTGATAGTGGTAGTGGGGTGGTAGATGTCTAGTCTCCCTTATGGCTCTAATCTGATAGTGGTAGTGGGTTGGTAGATGTCTAGTCTCCCTTATGGCTCTAATCTGATAGTGGTAGTGGGGTGGTAGATGTCTAGTCTACCTTATGGCTCTAATTTGATAGTGGTAGTGGGGTGGTAGATGTCTAGTCTCCCTTATGGCTCTAATCTGATAGTGGTAGTGGGGTGGTAGATGTCTAGTCTCCCTTATGGCTCTAATTTGATAGTGGTAGTGGGGTGGTAGATGTCTAGTCTCCCTTATGGCTCTAATCTGATAGTGGTAGTGGGGTTGTAGATGTCTAGTCTCCCTTATGGCTCTAATCTGATAGTGGGTTGGTAGATGTCTAGTCTCCCTTATGGCTCTAATCTGATAGTGGTAGTGGGGTGGTAGATGTCTAGTCTCCCTTATGGCTCTAATTTGATAGTGGTAGTGGGGTGGCAGATGTCTAGTCTCCCTTATGGCTCTAATCTGATAGTGGTAGTGGGGTGGTAGACGTCTAGTCTCCCTTATGGCTCTAATCTGATAGTGGTAGAGGGGTGGCAGATGTCTAGTCTCCCTTATGGCTCTAATTTGATAGTGGTAGTGGGGTGGTAGATGTCTAGTCTCCCTTATGGCTCTAATCTGATAGTGGTAGTGGGTTGGTAGATGTCTAGTCTCCCTTATGGCTCTAATCTGATAGTGGTAGTGGGGTGGTAGATGTCTAGTCTCCCTTATGGCTCTAATTTGATAGTGGTAGTGGGGTGGTAGATGTCTAGTCTCCCTTATGGCTCTAATCTGATAGTGGTAGTGGGGTGGTAGATGTCTAGTCTCCCTTATGGCTCTAATCTGATAGTGGTAGAGGGGTGGCAGATGTCTAGTCTCCCTTATGGCTCTAATTTGATAGTGGTAGTGGGGTGGTAGATGTCTAGTCTCCCTTATGGCTCTAATCTGATAGTGGTAGTGGGTTGGTAGATGTCTAGTCTCCCTTATGGCTCTAATCTGATAGTGGTAGTGGGGTGGTAGATGTCTAGTCTCCCTTATGGCTCTAATTTGATAGTGGTAGTGGGGTGGTAGATGTCTAGTCTCCCTTATGGCTCTAATCTGATAGTGGTAGTGGGGTGGTAGATGTCTAGTCTCCCTTATGGCTCTAATTTGATAGTGGTAGTGGGGTGGTAGATGTCTAGTCTCCCTTATGGCTCTAATCTGATAGTGGTAGTGGGGTTGTAGATGTCTAGTCTCCCTTATGGCTCTAATCTGGTAGTGGGTTGGTAGATGTCTAGGCTCACTTATGGCTCTAATCTGATAGTGGTAGTGGGGTGGTAGATGTCTAGTCTCCCTTATGGCTCTAATTTGATAGTGGTAGTGGGGTGGTAGATGTCTAGTCTCCCTTATGGCTCTAATCTGATAGTGGTAGTGGGGTTGTAGATGTCTAGTCTCCCTTATGGCTCTAATCTGGTAGTGGGTTGGTAGATGTCTAGTCTCCCTTATGGCTCTAATCTGATAGTGGGGTGGCAGATGTCTAGTCTCCCTTATGGCTCTAATCTGATAGTGGTAGTGGGGTGGTAGATGTCTAGTTTCCCTTATGGCTCTAATTTGATAGTGGTAGTGGGGTGGTAGATGTCTAGTCTCCCTTATGGCTCTAATCTGATAGTGGTAGTGGGGTGGTAGATGTCTAGTCTCCCTTATGGCTCTAATCTGATAGTGGTAGAGGGGTGGCAGATGTCTAGTCTCCCTTATGCCTCTAATTTGATAGTGGTAGTGGGGTGGTAGATGTCTAGTCTCCCTTATGGCTCTAATTTGATAGTGGTAGTGGGGTGGTAGATGTCTAGTCTCCGTTATGGCTCTAATTTGATAGTGGTAGTGGGGTGGTAGATGTCTAGTCTCCCTTATGGCTCTAATCTGATAGTGGTAGTGGGGTGGTAGATGTCTAGTCTCCCTTATGGCTCTAATCTGATAGTGGTAGAGGGGTGGCAGATGTCTAGTCTCCCTTATGGCTCTAATTTGATAGTGGTAGTGGGGTGGTAGATGTCTAGTCTCCCTTATGGCTCTAATTTGATAGTGGTAGTGGGGTGGCAGATGTCTAGTCTCCCTCATGGCTCTAATTTAATAGTGGTAGTGGGGTGGTAGATGTCTAGTCTCCTTTATGGCTCTAATCTGATAGTGGGGTGGTAGATGTCTAGTCTCCCGTATGGCTCTAATCTGATAGTGGTAGTGGGGTGGTAGATGTCTAGTCTCCCTTATGGCTCTAATCTGATAGTGGTAGTGGGTTGGTAGATGTCTAGTCTCCCTTATGGCTCTAATCTGATAGTGGTAGTGGGGTGGTAGATGTCTAGTCTCCCTTATGGCTCTAATCTGATAGTGGTAGAGGGGTGGCAGATGTCTAGTCTCCCTTATGCCTCTAATTTGATAGTGGTAGTGGGGTGGTAGATGTCTAGTCTCCCTTATGGCTCTAATTTGATAGTGGTAGTGGGGTGGTAGATGTCTAGTCTCCGTTATGGCTCTAATTTGATAGTGGTAGTGGGGTGGTAGATGTCTAGTCTCCCTTATGGCTCTAATCTGATAGTGGTAGTGGGGTGGTAGATGTCTAGTCTCCCTTATGGCTCTAATCTGATAGTGGTAGAGGGGTGGCAGATGTCTAGTCTCCCTTATGGCTCTAATTTGATAGTGGTAGTGGGGTGGTAGATGTCTAGTCTCCCTTATGGCTCTAATTTGATAGTGGTAGTGGGGTGGCAGATGTCTAGTCTCCCTCATGGCTCTAATTTAATAGTGGTAGTGGGGTGGTAGATGTCTAGTCTCCTTTATGGCTCTAATCTGATAGTGGGGTGGTAGATGTCTAGTCTCCCGTATGGCTCTAATCTGATAGTGGTAGTGGGGTGGTAGATGTCTAGTCTCCCTTATGGCTCTAATCTGATAGTGGTAGTGGGTTGGTAGATGTCTAGTCTCCCTTATGGCTCTAATCTGATAGTGGGGTGGCAGATGTCTAGTCTCCCTTATGGCTCTAATTTGATAGTGGTAGTGGGGTGGTAGATGTCTAGTCTCCCTTAAGGCTCTAATTTGATAGTGGTAGTGGGGTGGTAGATGTCTAGTCTCCCTTATGGCTCTAATTGGATAGTGGTAGTGGGGTTGTAGATGTCTAGTCTCCCTTATGGCTCTAATCTGGTAGTGGCAGTGGGGTGTTAGATGTCTAGTCTCCCTTATGGCTCTAATCTGATAGTGGGTTGGTAGATGTCTAGTCTCCCTTATGGCTCCAATCTGATAGTGGTAGTGGGGTGGTAGATGTCTAGTCTCCCTTATGGCTCTAATCTGATAGTGGTAGAGGGGTGGCAGATGTCTAGTCTCCCTTATGGCTCTAATTTTATAGTGGTAGTGGGGTGGTAGATGTCTATTCTCCCTTATGGCTCTAATCTGATAGTGGTAGTGGGTTGGTAGATGTCTAGTCTCCCTTATGGCTCTAATCTGATAGTGGTTGTGGGGTGGTAGATGTCTAGTCTCCCTTATGGCTCTAATTTGATAGTGGTAGTGGGGTGGTAGATGTCTAGTCTCCCTTATGGATCTAATCTGATAGTGGTAGTGGGGATGTAGATGTCTAGTCTCCCTTATGGCTCTAATCTGATAGTGGTAGTGGGTTGGTAGATGTCTAGTCTCCCTTATGGCTCTAATCTGGTAGTGGTAGTGGGGTGGTAGATGTCTAGTCTCCCTTACGGCTCTAATCTAATAGTGGTAGTGGGGTGGTAGATGTCTAGTCTCCCTTATGGCTCTAATCTGATAGTGGTAGTGGGGTGGTAGATGTCTAGTCTCCCTTATGGCTCTAATCTGATAGTGGTAGTGGGTTGGTAGATGTCTAGTCTCCCTTATGGCTCTAATCTGATAGTGGTAGTGGGGTGGTAGATGTCTAGTCTCCCTTATGGCTCTAATTTGATAGTGGTAGTGGGGTGGTAGATGTCTAGCCTCCCTTATGGCTCTAATCTGATAGTGGTAGTGGGGTGGTAGATGTCTAGTCTCCCTTATGGCTCAATTTCATAGTGGTAGTGGGGTGGTAGATGTCTAGTCTCCCTTATGGCTCTAATCTGATAGTGGTAGTGGGGTTGTAGATGTCTAGTCTCCCTTATGGCTCTAATCTGATAGTGGGTTGGTAGATGTCTAGTCTCCCTTATGTCCTCTAATCTGATAGTGGGGTGGCAGATGTCTAGTCTCCCTTATGGCTCTAATCTGATAGTGTTAGTTGGGTGGTAGATGTCTAGTCTCCCTTATGGCTCTAATTTGATAGTGGTAGTGGGGTGGTAGATGTCTAGTCTCCCTTATGGCTCTAATCTGATAGTGGTAGAGGGGTGGTAGACGTCTAGTCTCCCTTATGGCTCTAATCTGATAGTGGTAGAGGGGTGGCAGATGTCTAGTCTCCCTTATGGCTCTAATTTGATAGTGGTAGTGGGGTGGTAGATGTCTAGGCTCCCTTATGGCTCTAATCTGATAGTGGTAGTGGGTTGGTAGATGTCTAGTCTCCCTTATGGCTCTAATCTGATAGTGGTTGTGGGGTGTTAGATGTCTAGTCTCCCTTATGGCTCTAATTTGATAGTGGTAGTGGGGTGGTAGATGTCTAGTCTCCCTTATGGATCTAATCTGATAGTGGTAGTGGGGATGTAGATGTCTAGTCTCCCTTATGGCTCTAATCTTATAGTGGTAGTGGGTTGGTAGATGTCTAGTCTCCCTTATGGCTCTAATCTGGTAGTGGTAGTGGGGTGGTAGATGTCTAGTCTCCCTTACGGCTCTAATCTAATAGTGGTAGTGGGGTGGTAGATGTCTAGTCTCCCTTATGGCTCTAATCTGATAGTGGTAGTGGGGTGGTAGATGTCTAGTCTCCCTTATGGCTCTAATCTGATAGTGGTAGTGGGTTGGTAGATGTCTAGTCTCCCTTATGGCTCTAATCTGATAGTGGTAGTGGGGTGGTAGATGTCTAGTCTCCCTTATGGCTCTAATTTGATAGTGGTAGTGGGGTGGTAGATGTCTAGTCTCCCTTATGGCTCTAATCTGATAGTGGTAGTGGGGTGGTAGATGTCTAGTCTCCCTTATGGCTCTAATTTGATAGTGGTAGTGGGGTGGTAGATGTCTAGTCTCCCTTATGGCTCTAATCTGATAGTGGTAGTGGGGTTGTAGATGTCTAGTCTCCCTTATGGCTCTAATCTGATAGTGGGTTGGTAGATGTCTAGTCTCCCTTATGGCTCTAATCTGATAGTGGGGTGGCAGATGTCTAGTCTCCCTTATGGCTCTAATCTGATAGTGGTAGTGGGGTGGTAGATGTCTAGTCTCCCTTATGGCTCTAATTTGATAGTGGTAGTGGGGTGGTAGATGTCTAGTCTCCCTTATGGCTCTAATCTGATAGTGGTAGTGGGGTGGTAGACGTCTAGTCTCCCTTATGGCTCTAATCTGATAGTGGTAGAGGGGTGGTAGATGTCTAGTCTCCCTTATGGCTCTAATTTGATAGTGGTAGTGGGGTGGTAGATGTCTAGTCTCCTTTATGGCTCTAATCTGATAGTGGTAGTGGGTTGGTAGATGTCTAGTCTCCCTTATGGCTCTAATCTGATAGTGGTAGTGGGGTGGTAGATGTCTAGTCTCCCTTATGGCTCTAATTTGATAGTGGTAGTGGGGTGGTAGATGTCTAGTCTCCCTTATGACTCTAATCTGATAGTGGTAGTGGGGTGGTAGATGTCTATTCTCCCTTATGGATCTAATCTGATAGTGGTAGAGGGGTGGCAGATGTCTAGTCTCCCTTATGGCTCTAATTTGATAGTGGTAGTGGGGTGGTAGATGTCTAGTCTCCCTTATGGCTCTAATCTGATAGTGGTAGTGGGGTTGTAGATGTCTAGTCTCCCTTATGGCTCTAATCTGATAGTGGGTTGGTAGATGTCTAGTCTCCCTTATGTCCTCTAATCTGATAGTGGGGTGGCAGATGTCTAGTCTCCCTTATGGCTCTAATCTGATAGTGGTAGTGGGGTGGTAGATGTCTAGTCTCCCTTATGGCTCTAATTTGATAGTGGTAGTGGGGTGGTAGATGTCTAGTCTCCCTTATGGCTCTAATCTGATAGTGGTAGTGGGGTGGTAGACGTCTAGTCTCCCTTATGGCTCTAATCTGATAGTGGTAGAGGGGTGGCAGATGTCTAGTCTCCCTTATGGCTCTAATTTGATAGTGGTAGTGGGGTGGTAGATGTCTAGTCTCCCTTATGGCTCTGATCTGATAGTGGTAGTGGGTTGGTAGATGTCTAGTCTCCCTTATGGCTCTAATCTGATAGTGGTTGTGGGGTGTTAGATGTCTAGTCTCCCTTATGGCTCTAATTTGATAGTGGTAGTGGGGTGGTAGATGTCTAGTCTCCCTTATGGATCTAATCTGATAGTGGTAGTGGGGATGTAGATGTCTAGTCTCCCTTATGGCTCTAATCTTATAGTGGTAGTGGGTTGGTAGATGTCTAGTCTCCCTTATGGCTCTAATCTGGTAGTGGTAGTGGGGTGGTAGATGTCTAGTCTCCCTTACGGCTCTAATCTAATAGTGGTAGTGGGGTGGTAGATGTCTAGTCTCCCTTATGGCTCTAATCTGATAGTGGTAGTGGGGTGGTAGATGTCTAGTCTCCCTTATGGCTCTAATCTGATAGTGGTAGTGGGTTGGTAGATGTCTAGTCTCCCTTATGGCTCTAATCTGATAGTGGTAGTGGGGTGGTAGATGTCTAGTCTCCCTTATGGCTCTAATTTGATAGTGGTAGTGGGGTGGTAGATGTCTAGTCTCCATTATGGCTCTAATTTGATAGTGGTAGTGGGGTGGTAGATGTCTAGTCTCCATTATGGCTCTAATCTGATAGTGGTAGTGGGGTGGTAGATGTCTAGTCTCCCTTATGGCTCTAATTTGATAGTGGTAGTGGGGTGGTAGATGTCTAGTCTCCCTTATGGCTCTAATCTGATAGTGGTAGTGGGGTTGTAGATGTCTAGTCTCCCTTATGGCTCGAATCTGATAGTGGGTTGGTAGATGTCTAGTCTCCCTTATGGCTCTAATCTGATAGTGGGGTGGCAGATGTCTATTCTCCCTTATGGCTCTAATCTGATAGTGGTAGTGGGGTGGTAGATGTCTAGTCTCCCTTATGGCTCTAATTTGATAGTGGTAGTGGGGTGGTAGATGTCTAGTCTCCCTTATGGCTCTAATCTGATAGTGGTAGTGGGGTGGTAGACGTCTAGTCTCCCTTATGGCTCTAATCTGATAGTGGTAGAGGGGTGGCAGATGTCTAGTCTCCCTTATGGCTCTAATTTGATAGTGGTAGTGGGGTGGTAGATGTCTAGTCTCCCTTATGGCTCTAATCTGATAGTGGTAGTGGGTTGGTAGATGTCTAGTCTCCCTTATGGCTCTAATCTGATAGTGGTAGTGGGGTGGTAGATGTCTAGTCTCCCTTATGGCTCTAATTTGATAGTGGTAGTGGGGTGGTAGATGTCTAGTCTCCCTTATGACTCTAATCTGATAGTGGTAGTGGGGTGGTAGATGTCTAGTCTCCCTTATGGCTCTAATCTGATAGTGGTAGTGGGGTTGTAGATGTCTAGTCTCCCTTATGGCTCTAATCTGATAGTGGGTTGGTAGATGTCTAGTCTCCCTTATGTCCTCTAAACTGATAGTGGGGTGGCAGATGTCTAGTCTCCCTTATGGCTCTAATCTGATAGTGGTAGTGGGGTGGTAGATGTCTAGTCTCCCTTATGGCTCTAATTTGATAGTGGTAGTGGGGTGGTAGATGTCTAGTCTCCCTTATGGCTCTAATCTGATAGTGGTAGTGGGGTGGTAGACGTCTAGTCTCCCTTATGGCTCTAATCTGATAGTGGTAGAGGGGTGGCAGATGTCTAGTCTCCCTTATGGCTCTAATTTGATAGTGGTAGTGGGGTGGTAGATGTCTAGTCTCCCTTATGGCTCTAATCTGATAGTGGTAGTGGGTTGGTAGATGTCTAGTCTCCCTTATGGCTCTAATCTGATAGTGGTTGTGGGGTGTTAGATTTCTAGTCTCCCTTATGGCTCTAATTTGATAGTGGTAGTGGGGTGGTAGATGTCTAGTCTCCCTTATGGATCTAATCTGATAGTGGTAGTGGGGATGTAGATGTCTAGTCTCCCTTATGGCTCTAATCTTATAGTGGTAGTGGGTTGGTAGATGTCTAGTCTCCCTTATGGCTCTAATCTGGTAGTGGTAGTGGGGTGGTAGATGTCTAGTCTCCCTTATGGCTCTAATCTAATAGTGGTAGTGGGGTGGTAGATGTCTAGTCTCCCTTATGGCTCTAATCTGATAGTGGTAGTGGGGTGGTAGATGTCTAGTCTCCCTTATGGCTCTAATCTGATAGTGGTAGTGGGTTGGTAGATGTCTAGTCTCCCTTATGGCTCTAATCTGATAGTGGTAGTGGGGTGGTAGATGTCTAGTCTCCCTTATGGCTCTAATTTGATAGTGGTAGTGGGGTGGTAGATGTCTAGTCTCCCTTATGGCTCTAATCTGATAGTGGTAGTGGGGTGGTAGATGTCTAGTCTCCCTTATGGCTCTAATTTGATAGTGGTAGTGGGGTGGTAGATGTCTAGTCTCCCTTATGGCTCTAATCTGATAGTGGTAGTGGGGTTGTAGATGTCTAGTCTCCCTTATGGCTCTAATCTGATAGTGGGTTGGTAGATGTCTAGTCTCCCTTATGGCTCTAATCTGATAGTGGGGTGGCAGATGTCTAGTCTCCCTTATGGCTCTAATCTGATAGTGGTAGTGGGGTGGTAGATGTCTAGTCTCCCTTATGGCTCTAATTTGATAGTGGTAGTGGGGTGGTAGATGTCTAGTCTCCCTTATGGCTCTAATCTGATAGTGGTAGTGGGGTGGTAGACGTCTAGTCTCCCTTATGGCTCTAATCTGATAGTGGTAGAGGGGTGGCAGATGTCTAGTCTCCCTTATGGCTCTAATTTGATAGTGGTAGTGGGGTGGTAGATGTCTAGTCTCCCTTATGGCTCTAATCTGATAGTGGTAGTGGGTTGGTAGATGTCTAGTCTCCCTTATGGCTCTAATCTGATAGTGGTAGTGGGGTGGTAGAAGTCTAGTCTCCCTTATGGCTCTAATTTGATAGTGGTAGTGGGGTGGTAGATGTCTAGTCTCCCTTATGACTCTAATCTGATAGTGGTAGTGGGGTGGTAGATGTCTAGTCTCCCTTATGGCTCTAATCTGATAGTGGTAGAGGGGTGGCAGATGTCTAGTCTCCCTTATGGCTCTAATTTGATAGTGGTAGTGGGGTGGTAGATGTCTAGTCTCCCTTATGGCTCTAATCTGATAGTGGTAGTGGGTTGGTAGATGTCTAGTCTCCCTTATGGCTCTAATCTGATAGTGGTAGTGGGGTGGTAGATGTCTAGTCTCCCTTATGGCTCTAATTTGATAGTGGTAGTGGGGTGGTAGATGTCTAGTCTCCCTTATGGCTCTAATCTGATAGTGGTAGTGGGTTGGTAGATGTCTAGTCTCCCTTATGGCTCTAATTTGATAGTTGTAGTGGGGTGGTAGATGTCTAGTCTCCCTTATGGCTCTAATCTGATAGTGGTAGTGGGGTGGTAGATGTCTAGTCTCCCTTATGGCTCTAATCTGATAGTGGTAGTGGGGTTGTAGATGTCTAGTCTCCCTTATGGCTCTAATTTGATAGTGGTAGTGGGGTGGTAGATGTCTAGTCTCCCTTATGGCTCTAATCTGATAGTGGTAGTGGGGTTGTAGATGTCTAGTCTCCCTTATGGCTCTAATCTGATAGTGGGTTGGTAGATGTCTAGACTCCCTTATGGCTCTAATCTGATAGTGGTTGTGGGGTGGTAGATGTCTAGTCTCCCTTATGGCTCTAATTTGATAGTGGTAGTGGGGTGGTAGATGTCTAGTCTCCCTTATGGCTCTAATCTGATAGTGGTATTGGGGTTGTAGATGTCTAGTCTCCCTTATGGCTCTAATTTGATAGTGGTAGTGGGGGGGTAGGTGTCTAGTCTCCCTTATGGCTCTAATCTGATAGTGGTAGTGGGGTTGTAGATGTCTAGTCTCCCTTATGGCTCTAATCTGATAGTGGGTTGGTAGATGTCTAGACTCCCTTATGGCTCTAATCTGATAGTGGTAGTGGGGTGGTAAATGTCTAGTCTCCCTTATGGCTCTAATTTGATAGTGGTAGTGGGGTGGTAGATGTCTAGTCTCCCTTATGGCTCTAATCTGATAGTGGTGGTGGGGTGGTAGATGTCTAGTCTCCCTTATGGCTCTAATCTGATAGTGGTAGAGGGGTGGCAGATGTCTAGTCTCCCTTATGGCTCTAATTTGATAGTGGTAGTGGGGTGGTAGATGTCTAGTCTCCCTTATGGCTCTAATCTGATAGTGGTAGTGGGTTGGTAGATGTCTAGTCTCCCTTATGGCTCTAATCTGATAGTGGTAGTGGGGTGGTAGATGTCTAGTCTCCCTTATGGCTCTAATTTGATAGTGGTAGTGGGGTGGTAGATGTCTAGTCTCCCTTATGGCTCTAATCTGATAGTGGTAGTGGGTTGGTAGATGTCTAGTCTCCCTTATGGCTCTAATCTGATAGTGGTTGTGGGGTGTTAGATGTCTAGTCTCCCTTATGGCTCTAATTTGATAGTGGTAGTGGGGTGGTAGATGTCTAGTCTCCCTTATGGATCTAATCTGATAGTGGTAGTGGGGATGTAGATGTCTAGTCTCCCTTATGGCTCTAATCTTATAGTGGTAGTGGGTTGGTAGATGTCTAGTCTCCCTTATGGCTCTAATCTGGTAGTGGTAGTGGGGTGGTAGATGTCTAGTCTCCCTTACGGCTCTAATCTAATAGTGGTAGTGGGGTGGTAGATGTCTAGTCTCCCTTATTGCTCTAATCTGATAGTGGTAGTGGGGTGGTAGATGTCTAGTCTCCCTTATGGCTCTAATCTGATAGTGGTAGTGGGTTGGTAGATGTCTAGTCTCCCTTATGGCTCTAATCTGATAGTGGTAGTGGGGTGGTAGATGTCTAGTCTCCCTTATGGCTCTAATTTGATAGTGGTAGTGGGGTGGTAGATGTCTAGTCTCCCTTATGGCTCTAATCTGATAGTGGTAGTGGGGTGGTAGATGTCTAGTCTCCCTTATGGCTCTAATTTGATAGTGGTAGTGGGGTGGTAGATGTCTAGTCTCCCTTATGGCTCTAATCTGATAGTGGTAGTGGGGTTGTAGATGTCTAGTCTCCCTTATGGCTCTAATCTGATAGTGGGTTGGTAGATGTCTAGTCTCCCTTATGGCTCTAATCTGATAGTGGGGTGGCAGATGTCTAGTCTCCCTTATGGCTCTAATCTGATAGTGGTAGTGGGGTGGTAGATGTCTAGTCTCCCTTATGGCTCTAATTTGATAGTGGTAGTGGGGTGGTAGATGTCTAGTCTCCCTTATGGCTCTAATCTGATAGTGGTAGTGGGTTGGTAGATGTCTAGTCTCCCTTATGGCTCTAATCTGATAGTGGTAGTGGGGTGGTAGATGTCTAGTCTCCCTTATGGCTCTAATTTGATAGTGGTAGTGGGGTGGTAGATGTCTAGTCTCCCTTATGACTCTAATCTGATAGTGGTAGTGGGGTGGTAGATGTCTAGTCTCCCTTATGGCTCTAATCTGATAGTGGTAGAGGGGTGGCAGATGTCTAGTCTCCCTTATGGCTCTAATTTGATAGTGGTAGTGGGGTGGTAGATGTCTAGTCTCCCTCATGGCTCTAATCTGATAGTGGTAGTGGGTTGGTAGATGTCTAGTCTCCCTTATGGCTCTAATCTGATAGTGGTAGTGGGGTGGTAGATGTCTAGTCTCCCTTATGGCTCTAATTTGATAGTGGTAGTGGGGTGGTAGATGTCTAGTCTCCCTTATGGCTCTAATCTGATAGTGGTAGTGGGGTTGTAGATGTCTAGTCTCCCTTATGGCTCTAATCTGATAGTGGGTTGGTAGATGTCTAGGCTCCCTTATGGCTCTAATTTGATAGTGGTAGTGGGGTGGTAAATGTCTAGTCTCCCTTATGGCTCTAATTTGATAGTGGTAGTGGGTTGGTAGATGTCTAGTCTCCCTTATGGCTCTAATCTGATATTGGGGTGGCAGATGTCTAGGCTCCCTTATGGCTCTAATCTGATAGTGGTAGTGGGGTGGTAGATGTCTAGTCTCCCTTATGGCTCTAATTTGATAGTTGTAGTGGGGTGGTAGATGTCTAGTCTCCCTTATGGCTCTAATCTGATAGTGGTAGTGGGGTGGTAGATGTCTAGTCTCCCTTATGGCTCTAATCGGATAGTGGTAGTGGGGTTGTAGATGTCTAGTCTCCCTTATGGCTCTAATTTGATAGTGGTAGTGGGGTGGTAGATGTCTAGTCTCCCTTATGGCTCTAATCTGATAGTGATAGTGGGGTTGTAGATGTCTAGTCTCCCTTATGGCTCTAATCTGATAGTGGGTTGGTAGATGTCTAGACTCCCTTATGGCTCTAATCTGATAGTGGTAGTGGGGTGGTAGATGTCTAGTCTCCCTTATGGCTCTAATTTGATAGTGGTTTTGGGGTTGTAGATGTCTAGTCTCCCTTATGGCTCTAATTTGATAGTGGTAGTGGGGGGGTAGGTGTCTAGTCTCCCTTATGGCTCTAATCTGATAGTGGTAGTGGGGTTGTAGATGTCTAGTCTCCCTTATGGCTCTAATCTGATAGTGGGTTGGTAGATGTCTAGACTCCCTTATGGCTCTAATCTGATAGTGGTAGTGGGGTGGTAAATGTCTAGTCTCCCTTATGGCTCTAATTTGATAGTGGTAGTGGGGTGGTAGATGTCTAGTCTCCCTTATGGCTCTAATCTGATAGTGGTGGTGGGGTGGTAGATGTCTAGTCTCCCTTATGGCTCTAATCTGATAGTGGTAGAGGGGTGGCAGATGTCTAGTCTCCCTTATGGCTCTAATTTGATAGTGGTAGTGGGGTGGTAGATGTCTAGTCTCCCTTATGGCTCTAATCTGATAGTGGTAGTGGGGTGGTAGATGTCTAGTCTCCCTTATGGCTCTAATTTGATAGTGGTAGTGGGGTGGTAGATGTCTAGTCTCCCTTATGGCTCTAATCTGATAGTGGTAGTGGGGTTGTAGATGTCTAGTCTCCCTTTTGGCTCTAATCTGATAGTGGGTTGGTAGATGTCTAGGCTCCCTTATGGCTCTAATTTGATAGTGGTAGTGGGGTGGTAGATGTCTAGTCTCCCTTATGGCTCTAATTTGATAGTGGTAGTGGGTTGGTAGATGTCTAGTCTCCCTTATGGCTCTAATCTGATATTGGGGTGGCAGATGTCTAGTCTCCCTTATGGTTCTAATCTGATAGTGGTAGTGGGTTGGTAGATGTCTAGTCTCCCTTATGGCTCTAATCTGATATTGGGGTGGCAGATGTCTAGTCTCCCTTATGGCTCTAATCTGATAGTGGTAGTGGGTTGGTAGATGTCTAGTCTCCCTTATGGCTCTAATCTGATAGTGGTAGTGGGGTGGTAGATGTCTAGTCTCCCTTATGGCTCTAATCTGATAGTGGTAGTGGGGTGGTAGATGTCTTGTCTCCCTTGTGGCTCTAATCTGATAGTGGTAGATGTCTAGTCTCCCTTATGGCTCTAATCTGATAGTGGTAGTGGGGTGGTAGATGTTTAGTCTTCTTTGTGGCTCTAATCTGATAGTGGTAGATGTCTAGTCTCCTTTATGGCTCTAATCTGATAGTGGTAGTGGGGTGGTAGATGTCTTGTCTCCCTTGTGGCTCTAATCTGATAGTGGTAGATGTCTAGTCTCCTTTATGGCTCTAATCTTATAGTGGTAGTGGGGTGGTAGATGTCTAGTCTCCCTTATGGCTCTAATCGGATAGTGGTAGTGGGGTTGTAGATGTCTAGTCTCCCTTATGGCTCTAATTTGATAGTGGTAGTGGGGTGGTAGATGTCTAGTCTCCCTTATGGCTCTAATCTGATAGTGGTAGAGGGGTGGCAGATGTCTAGTCTCCCTTATGGCTCTAATTTGATAGTGGTAGTGGGGTGGTAGATGTCTAGTCTCCCTTATGGCTCTAATTTGATAGTGGTAGTGGGTTGGTAGATGTCTAGTCTCCCTTATGGCTCTAATCTGATAGTGGTAGTGGGGTGGTAGATGTCTAGACTCCCTTATGGCTCTAATTTGATAGTGGTAGTGGGGTGGTAGATGTCTAGTCTCCCTTATGGCTCTAATCTGATAGTGGTAGTGGGGTTGTAGATGTCTAGTCTCCCTTTTGGCTCTAATCTGATAGTGGGTTGGTAGATGTCTAGGCTCCCTTATGGCTCTAATTTGATAGTTGTAGTGGGGAGGTAGATGTCTAGTCTCCCTTATGGCTCTAATTTGATAGTGGTAGTGGGTTGGTAGATGTCTAGTCTCCCTTATGGCTCTAATCTGATATTGGGGTGGCAGATGTCTAGTCTCCCTTATGGTTCTAATCTGATAGTGGTAGTGGGGTGGTAGATGTCTAGTCTCCCTTATGGCTCTAATTTGATAGTTGTATTGGGGTGGTAGATGTCTAGTCTCCCTTATGGCTCTAATCTGATAGTGGTAGTGGGTTGGTAGATGTCTAGTCTCCCTTATGGCTCTAATCTGATAGTGGTAGTGGGGTGGTAGATGTCTAGTCTCCCTTATGGCTCTAATTTGATAGTGGTAGTGGGGTGGTAGATGTCTAGTCTCCCTTATGGCTCTAATCTGATAGTGGTAGTGGGGTGGTAGATGTCTAGTCTCCCTTATGGCTCTAATTTGATAGTGGTAGTGGGGTGGTAGATGTCTAGTCTCCCTTATGGCTCTAATCTGATAGTGGTAGTGGGGTTGTAGATGTCTAGTCTCCCTTATGGCTCTAATCTGATAGTGGGTTGGTAGATGTCTAGTCTCCCTTATGGCTCTAATCTGATAGTGGGGTGGCAGATGTCTAGTCTCCCTTATGGCTCTAATCTGATAGTGGTAGTGGGGTGGTAGATGTCTAGTCTCCCTTATGGCTCTAATTTGATAGTGGTAGTGGGGTGGTAGATGTCTAGTCTCCCTTATGGCTCTAATCTGATAGTGGTAGTGGGGTGGTAGACGTCTAGTCTCCCTTATGGCTCTAATCTGATAGTGGTAGAGGGGTGGCAGATGTCTAGTCTCCCTTATGGCTCTAATTTGATAGTGGTAGTGGGGTGGTAGATGTCTAGTCTCCCTTATGGCTCTAATCTGATAGTGGTAGTGGGTTGGTAGATGTCTAGTCTCCCTTATGGCTCTAATCTGATAGTGGTAGTGGGGTGGTAGATGTCTAGTCTCCCTTATGGCTCTAATTTGATAGTGGTAGTGGGGTGGTAGATGTCTAGTCTCCCTTATGACTCTAATCTGATAGTGGTAGTGGGTTGGTAGATGTCTAGTCTCCCTTATGGCTCTAATCTGATAGTGGTAGTGGGGTGGTAGATGTCTAGTCTCCCTTATGGCTCTAATTTGATAGTGGTAGTGGGGTGGTAGATGTCTAGTCTCCCTTATGGCTCTAATCTGATAGTGGTAGTGGGGTTGTAGATGTCTAGTCTCCCTTATGGCTCTAATTTGATAGTGGGTTGGTAGATGTCTAGACTCCCTTATGGCTCTAATTTGATAGTGGTAGTGGGGTGGTAGATGTCTAGTCTCCCTTATGGCTCTAATCTGATAGTGGTAGTGGGGTGGTAGATGTCTAGTCTCCCTTATGGCTCTAATCGGATAGTGGTAGTGGGGTTGTAGATGTCTAGTCTCCCTTATGGCTCTAATTTGATAGTGGTAGTGGGGTGGTAGATGTCTAGTCTCCCTTATGGCTCTAATTCGATAGTGGTAGTGGGGTTGTAGATGTCTAGTCTCCCTTATGGCTCTAATCTGATAGTGGGTTGGTAGATGTCTAGACTCCCTTATGGCTCTAATCTGATAGTGGTAGTGGGGTGGTAGATGTCTAGTCTCCCTTATGGCTCTAATTTGATAGTGGTAGTGGGGTGGTAGATGTCTAGTCTCCCTTATGGCTCTAATCTGATAGTGGTATTGGGGTTGTAGATGTCTAGTCTCCCTTATGGCTCTAATTTGATAGTGGTAGTGGGGGGGTAGGTGTCTAGTCTCCCTTATGGCTCTAATCTGATAGTGGTAGTGGGGTTGTAGATGTCTAGTCTCCCTTATGGCTCTAATCTGATAGTGGGTTGGTAGATGTCTAGACTCCCTTATGGCTCTAATCTGATAGTGGTAGTGGGGTGGTAAATGTCTAGTCTCCCTTATGGCTCTAATTTGATAGTGGTAGTGGGGTGGTAGATGTCTAGTCTCCCTTATGGCTCTAATCTGATAGTGGTGGTGGGGTGGTAGATGTCTAGTCTCCCTTATGGCTCTAATCTGATAGTGGTAGTGGGGTGGTAGATGTCTAGTCTCCCTTATGGCTCTAATTTGATAGTGGTAGTGGGGTGGTAGATGTCTAGTCTCCCTTATGGCTCTAATCTGATAGTGGTAGTGGGGTTGTAGATGTCTAGTCTCCCTTTTGGCTCTAATCTGATAGTGGGTTGGTAGATGTCTAGGCTCCCTTATGGCTCTAATTTGATAGTGGTAGTGGGGTGGTAGATGTCTAGTCTCCCTTATGGCTCTAATTTGATAGTGGTAGTGGGTTGGTAGATGTCTAGTCTCCCTTATGGCTCTAATCTGATATTGGGGTGGCAGATGTCTAGTCTCCCTTATGGCTCTAATCTGATAGTGGGGTGGCAGATGTCTAGTCTCCCTTATGGCTCTAATCTGATAGTGGTAGTGGGGTGGTAGATGTCTAGTCTCCCTTATGGCTCTAATTTGATAGTGGTAGTGGGGTGGTAGATGTCTAGTCTCCCTTATGGCTCTAATCTGATAGTGGTAGTGGGGTGGTAGACGTCTAGTCTCCCTTATGGCTCTAATCTGATAGTGGTAGAGGGGTGGCAGATGTCTAGTCTCCCTTATGGCTCTAATTTGATAGTGGTAGTGGGGTGGTAGATGTCTAGTCTCCCTTATGGCTCTAATCTGATAGTGGTAGTGGGTTGGTAGATGTCTAGTCTCCCTTATGGCTCTAATCTGATAGTGGTAGTGGGGTGGTAGATGTCTAGTCTCCCTTATGGCTCTAATTTGATAGTGGTAGTGGGGTGGTAGATGTCTAGTCTCCCTTATGACTCTAATCTGATAGTGGTAGTGGGTTGGTAGATGTCTAGTCTCCCTTATGGCTCTAATCTGATAGTGGTAGTGGGGTGGTAGATGTCTAGTCTCCCTTATGGCTCTAATTTGATAGTGGTAGTGGGGTGGTAGATGTCTAGTCTCCCTTATGGCTCTAATCTGATAGTGGTAGTGGGGTTGTAGATGTCTAGTCTCCCTTATGGCTCTAATTTGATAGTGGGTTGGTAGATGTCTAGACTCCCTTATGGCTCTAATTTGATAGTGGTAGTGGGGTGGTAGATGTCTAGTCTCCCTTATGGCTCTAATCTGATAGTGGTAGTGGGGTGGTAGATGTCTAGTCTCCCTTATGGCTCTAATCGGATAGTGGTAGTGGGGTTGTAGATGTCTAGTCTCCCTTATGGCTCTAATTTGATAGTGGTAGTGGGGTGGTAGATGTCTAGTCTCCCTTATGGCTCTAATTCGATAGTGGTAGTGGGGTTGTAGATGTCTAGTCTCCCTTATGGCTCTAATCTGATAGTGGGTTGGTAGATGTCTAGACTCCCTTATGGCTCTAATCTGATAGTGGTAGTGGGGTGGTAGATGTCTAGTCTCCCTTATGGCTCTAATTTGATAGTGGTAGTGGGGTGGTAGATGTCTAGTCTCCCTTATGGCTCTAATCTGATAGTGGTATTGGGGTTGTAGATGTCTAGTCTCCCTTATGGCTCTAATTTGATAGTGGTAGTGGGGGGGTAGGTGTCTAGTCTCCCTTATGGCTCTAATCTGATAGTGGTAGTGGGGTTGTAGATGTCTAGTCTCCCTTATGGCTCTAATCTGATAGTGGGTTGGTAGATGTCTAGACTCCCTTATGGCTCTAATCTGATAGTGGTAGTGGGGTGGTAAATGTCTAGTCTCCCTTATGGCTCTAATTTGATAGTGGTAGTGGGGTGGTAGATGTCTAGTCTCCCTTATGGCTCTAATCTGATAGTGGTGGTGGGGTGGTAGATGTCTAGTCTCCCTTATGGCTCTAATCTGATAGTGGTAGTGGGGTGGTAGATGTCTAGTCTCCCTTATGGCTCTAATTTGATAGTGGTAGTGGGGTGGTAGATGTCTAGTCTCCCTTATGGCTCTAATCTGATAGTGGTAGTGGGGTTGTAGATGTCTAGTCTCCCTTTTGGCTCTAATCTGATAGTGGGTTGGTAGATGTCTAGGCTCCCTTATGGCTCTAATTTGATAGTGGTAGTGGGGTGGTAGATGTCTAGTCTCCCTTATGGCTCTAATTTGATAGTGGTAGTGGGTTGGTAGATGTCTAGTCTCCCTTATGGCTCTAATCTGATATTGGGGTGGCAGATGTCTAGTCTCCCTTATGGTTCTAATCTGATAGTGGTAGTGGGGTGGTAGATGTCTAGTCTCCCTTATGGCTCTAATTTGATAGTTGTATTGGGGTGGTAGATGTCTAGTCTCCCTTATGGCTCTAATCTGATAGTGGTAGTGGGTTGGTAGATGTCTAGTCTCCCTTATGGCTCTAATCTGATAGTGGTAGTGGGGTGGTAGATGTCTAGTCTCCCTTATGGCTCTAATTTGATAGTGGTAGTGGGGTGGTAGATGTCTATTCTCCCTTATGGCTCTAATCTGATAGTGGTAGTGGGGTGGTAGATGTCTAGTCTCCCTTATGGCTCTAATTTGATAGTGGTAGTGGGGTGGTAGATGTCTAGTCTCCCTTATGGCTCTAATCTGATAGTGGGTTGGTAGATGTCTAGTCTCCCTTATGGCTCTAATCTGATAGTGGGGTGGCAGATGTCTAGTCTCCCTTATGGCTCTAATCTGATAGTGGTAGTGGGGTGGTAGATGTCTAGTCTCCCTTATGGCTCTAATTTGATAGTGGTAGTGGGGTGGTAGATGTCTAGTCTCCCTTATGGCTCTAATCTGATAGTGGTAGTGGGGTGGTAGACGTCTAGTCTCCCTTATGGCTCTAATCTGATGGTGGTAGAGGGGTGGCAGATGTCTAGTCTCCCTTATGGCTCTAATTTGATAGTGGTAGTGGGGTGGTAGATGTCTAGTCTCCCTTATGGCTCTAATCTGATAGTGGTAGTGGGTTGGTAGATGTCTAGTCTCCCTTATGGCTCTAATCTGATAGTGGTAGTGGGGTGGTAGATGTCTAGTCTCCCTTATGGCTCTAATTTGATAGTGGTAGTGGGGTGGTAGATGTCTAGTCTCCCTTATGACTCTAATCTGATAGTGGTAGTGGGGTGGTAGATGTCTAGTCTCCCTTATGGCTCTAATCTGATAGTGGTAGAGGGGTGGCAGATGTCTAGTCTCCCTTATGGCTCTAATTTGATAGTGGTAGTGGGGTGGTAGATGTCTAGTCTCCCTTATGGCTCTAATCTGATAGTGGTAGTGGGTTGGTAGATGTCTAGTCTCCCTTATGGCTCTAATCTGATAGTGGTAGTGGGGTGGTAGATGTCTAGTCTCCCTTATGGCTCTAATTTGATAGTGGTAGTGGGGTGGTAGATGTCTAGTCTCCCTTATGGCTCTAATCTGATAGTGGTAGTGGGGTTGTAGATGTCTAGTCTCCCTTATGGCTCTAATCTGATAGTGGGTTGGTAGATGTCTAGGCTCCCTTATGGCTCTAATTTGATAGTGGTAGTGGGGTGGTAAATGTCTAGTCTCCCTTATGGCTCTAATTTGATAGTGGTAGTGGGTTGGTAGATGTCTAGTCTCCCTTATGGCTCTAATCTGATATTGGAGTGGCAGATGTCTAGTCTCCCTTATGGCTCTAATCTGATAGTGGTAGTGGGGTGGTAGATGTCTAGTCTCCCTTATGGCTCTAATTTGATAGTTGTAGTGGGGTGGTAGATGTCTAGTCTCCCTTATGGCTCTAATCTGATAGTGGTTGTGGGGTGGTAGATGTCTAGTCTCCCTTATGGCTCTAATCTGATAGTGGTAGTGGGTTGGTAGATGTCTAGTCTCCCTTATGGCTCTAATCTGATAGTGGGGTGGCAGATGTCTAGTCTCCCTTATGGCTCTAATCTGATAGTGGTAGTGGGTTGGTAGATGTCTAGTCTCCCTTATGGCTCTAATTTGATAGTGGTAGTGGGGTGGTAGATGTCCAGTCTCCCTTATGGCTCTAATCTGATAGTGGTAGTGGGGTTGTAGATGTCTAGTCTCCCTTATGGCTCTAATCTGATAGTGGTAGTGGGGTTGTAGATGTCTAGTCTCCCTTATGGCTCTAATCTGATAGTGGGTTGGTAGATGTCTAGGCTCCCTTATGGCTCTAATTTGATAGTGGTAGTGGGGTGGTAAATGTCTAGTCTCCCTTATGGCTCTAATTTGATAGTGGTAGTGGGTTGGTAGATGTCTAGTCTCCCTTATGGCTCTAATCTGATATTGGAGTGGCAGATGTCTAGTCTCCCTTATGGCTCTAATCTGATAGTGGTAGTGGGGTGGTAGATGTCTAGTCTCCCTTATGGCTCTAATTTGATAGTTGTAGTGGGGTGGTAGATGTCTAGTCTCCCTTATGGCTCTAATCTGATAGTGGTTGTGGGGTGGTAGATGTCTAGTCTCCCTTATGGCTCTAATCTGATAGTGGTAGTGGGTTGGTAGATGTCTAGTCTCCCTTATGGCTCTAATCTGATAGTGGGGTGGCAGATGTCTAGTCTCCCTTATGGCTCTAATCTGATAGTGGTAGTGGGTTGGTAGATGTCTAGTCTCCCTTATGGCTCTAATTTGATAGTGGTAGTGGGGTGGTAGATGTCTAGTCTCCCTTATGGCTCTAATCTGATAGTGGTAGTGGGGTTGTAGATGTCTAGTCTCCCTTATGGCTCTAATCTGATAGTGGGTTGGTAGATGTCTAGGCTCCCTTATGGCTCTAATTTGATAGTGGTAGTGGGGTGGTAAATGTCTAGTCTCCCTTATGGCTCTAATTTGATAGTGGTAGTGGGTTGGTAGATGTCTAGTCTCCCTTATGGCTCTAATCTGATATTGGGGTGGCAGATGTCTAGTCTCCCTTATGGCTCTAATCTGATAGTGGTAGTGGGGTGGTAGATGTCTAGTCTCCCTTATGGCTCTAATTTGATAGTTGTAGTGGGGTGGTAGATGTCTAGTCTCCCTTATGGCTCTAATCTGATAGTGGTTGTGGGGTGGTAGATGTCTAGTCTCCCTTATGGCTCTAATCTGATAGTGGTAGTGGGTTGGTAGATGTCTAGTCTCCCTTATGGCTCTAATCTGATAGTGGGGTGGCAGATGTCTAGTCTCCCTTATGGCTCTAATCTGATAGTGGTAGTGGGTTGGTAGATGTTTAGTCTCCCTTATGGCTCTAATTTGATAGTGGTAGTGGGGTGGTAGATGTCTAGTCTCCCTTATGGCTCTAATCTGATAGTGGTAGTGGGGTTGTAGATGTCTAGTCTCCCTTATGGCTCTAATCTGATAGTGGTAGTGGGGTTGTAGATGTCTAGTCTCCCTTATGGCTCTAATCTGATAGTGGGTTGGTAGATGTCTAGGCTCCCTTATGGCTCTAATTTGATAGTGGTAGTGGGGTGGTAAATGTCTAGTCTCCCTTATGGCTCTAATTTGATAGTGGTAGTGGGTTGGTAGATGTCTAGTCTCCCTTATGGCTCTAATCTGATATTGGAGTGGCAGATGTCTAGTCTCCCTTATGGCTCTAATCTGATAGTGGTAGTGGGGTGGTAGATGTCTAGACTCCCTTATGGCTCTAATTTGATAGTTGTAGTGGGGTGGTAGATGTCTAGTCTCCCTTATGGCTCTAATCTGATAGTGGTTGTGGGGTGGTAGATGTCTAGTCTCCCTTATGGCTCTAATCTGATAGTGGTAGTGGGTTGGTAGATGTCTAGTCTCCCTTATGGCTCTAATCTGATAGTGGGGTGGCAGATGTCTAGTCTCCCTTATGGCTCTAATCTGATAGTGGTAGTGGGTTGGTAGATGTCTAGTCTCCCTTATGGCTCTAATTTGATAGTGGTAGTGGGGTGGTAGATGTCTAGTCTCCCTTATGGCTCTAATCTGATAGTGGTAGTGGGGTTGTAGATGTCTAGTCTCCCTTATGGCTCTAATCTGATAGTGGGTTGGTAGATGTCTAGGCTCCCTTATGGCTCTAATTTGATAGTGGTAGTGGGGTGGTAAATGTCTAGTCTCCCTTATGGCTCTAATTTGATAGTGGTAGTGGGTTGGTAGATGTCTAGTCTCCCTTATGGCTCTAATCTGATATTGGGGTGGCAGATGTCTAGTCTCCCTTATGGCTCTAATCTGATAGTGGTAGTGGGGTGGTAGATGTCTAGTCTCCCTTATGGCTCTAATTTGATAGTTGTAGTGGGGTGGTAGATGTCTAGTCTCCCTTATGGCTCTAATCTGATAGTGGTAGTGGGGTGGTAGATGTCTAGTCTCCCTTATGGCTCTAATCTGATAGTGGTAGTGGGTTGGTAGATGTCTAGTCTCCCTTATGGCTCTAATCTGATAGTGGGGTGGCAGATGTCTAGTCTCCCTTATGGCTCTAATCTGATAGTGGTAGTGGGTTGGTAGATGTCTAGTCTCCCTTATGGCTCTAATTTGATAGTGGTAGTGGGGTGGTAGATGTCTAGTCTCCCTTATGGCTCTAATCGGATAGTGGTAGTGGGGTTGTAGATGTCTAGTCTCCCTTATGGCTCTAATTTGATAGTGGTAGTGGGGTGGTAGATGTCTAGTCTCCCTTATGGCTCTAATCTGATAGTGGTAGTGGGGTTGTAGATGTCTAGTCTCCCTTATGGCTCTAATCTGATAGTGGGTTGGTAGATGTCTAGACTCCCTTATGGCTCTAATCTGATAGTGGTAGTGGGGTGGTAGATGTCTAGTCTCCCTTATGGCTCTAATTTGATAGTGGTAGTGGGGTGGTAGATGTCTAGTCTCCCTTATGGCTCTAATCTGATAGTGGTGGTGGGGTGGTAGATGTCTAGTCTCCCTTTTGGCTCTAATCTGATAGTGGGTTGGTAGATGTCTAGGCTCCCTTATGGCTCTAATTTGATAGTGGTAGTGGGGTGGTAGATGTCTAGTCTCCCTTATGGCTCTAATTTGATAGTGGTAGTGGGTTGGTAGATGTCTAGTCTCCCTTATTGCTCTAATCTGATATTGGGGTGGCAGATGTCTAGTCTCCCTTATGGTTCTAATCTGATAGTGGTAGTGGGGTGGTAGATGTCTAGTCTCCCTTATGGCTCTAATTTGATAGTTGTATTGGGGTGGTAGATGTCTAGTCTCCCTTATGGCTCTAATCTGATAGTGGTAGTGGGTTGGTAGATGTCTAGTCTCCCTTATGGCTCTAATCTGATAGTGGTAGTGGGGTGGTAGATGTCTAGTCTCCCTTATGGCTCTAATTTGATAGTGGTAGTGGGGTGGTAGATGTCTAGTCTCCCTTATGGCTCTAATCTGATAGTGGTAGTGGGGTGGTAGATGTCTAGTCTCCCTTATGGCTCTAATTTGATAGTGGTAGTGGGGTGGTAGATGTCTAGTCTCCCTTATGGCTCTAATCTGATAGTGGTAGTGGGGTTGTAGATGTCTAGTCTCCCTTATGGCTCTAATCTGATAGTGGGTTGGTAGATGTCTAGTCTCCCTTATGGCTCTAATCTGATAGTGGGGTGGCAGATGTCTAGTCTCCCTTATGGCTCTAATCTGATAGTGGTAGTGGGGTGGTAGATGTCTAGTCTCCCTTATGGATCTAATTTGATAGTGGTAGTGGGGTGGTAGATGTCTAGTCTCCCTTATGGCTCTAATCTGATAGTGGTAGTGGGGTGGTAGACGTCTAGTCTCCCTTATGGCTCTAATCTGATAGTGGTAGAGGGGTGGTAGATGTCTAGTCTCCCTTATGACTCTAATCTGATAGTGGTAGTGGGGTGGTAGATGTCTAGTCTCCCTTATGGCTCTAATCTGATAGTGGTAGAGGGGTGGCAGATGTCTAGTCTCCCTTATGGCTCTAATTTGATAGTGGTAGTGGGGTGGTAGATGTCTAGTCTCCCTTATGGCTCTAATCTGATAGTGGTAGTGGGTTGGTAGATGTCTAGTCTCCCTTATGGCTCTAATCTGATAGTGGTAGTGGGGTGGTAGATGTCTAGTCTCCCTTATGGCTCTAATTTGATAGTGGTAGTGGGGTGGTAGATGTCTAGTCTCCCTTATGGCTCTAATCTGATAGTGGTAGTGGGGTTGTAGATGTCTAGTCTCCCTTATGGCTCTAATCTCATAGTGGGTTGGTAGATGTCTAGGCTCCCTTATGGCTCTAATTTGATAGTGGTAGTGGGGTGGTAAATGTCTAGTCTCCCTTATGGCTCTAATTTGATAGTGGTAGTGGGTTGGTAGATGTCTAGTCTCCCTTATGGCTCTAATCTGATAGTGGTAGTGGGGTGGTAGACGTCTAGTCTCCCTTATGGCTCTAATCTGATAGTGGTAGAGGGGTGGCAGATGTCTAGTCTCCCTTATGGCTCTAATTTGATAGTGGTAGTGGGGTGGTAGATGTCTAGTCTCCCTTGTGGCTCTAATCTGATAGTGGTAGTGGGGTGGTAGACGTCTAGTCTCCCTTATGGCTCTAATCTGATAGTGGTAGAGGGGTGGTAGATGTCTAGTCTCCCTTATGACTCTAATCTGATAGTGGTAGTGGGGTGGTAGATGTCTAGTCTCCCTTATGGCTCTAATCTGATAGTGGTAGAGGGGTGGCAGATGTCTAGTCTCCCTTATGGCTCTAATTTGATAGTGGTAGTGGGGTGGTAGATGTCTAGTCTCCCTTATGGCTCTAATCTGATAGTGGTAGTGGGTTGGTAGATGTCTAGTCTCCCTTATGGCTCTAATCTGATAGTGGTAGTGGGGTGGTAGATGTCTAGTCTCCCTTATGGCTCTAATTTGATAGTGGTAGTGGGGTGGTAGATGTCTAGTCTCCCTTATGGCTCTAATCTGATAGTGGTAGTGGGGTTGTAGATGTCTAGTCTCCCTTATGGCTCTAATCTCATAGTGGGTTGGTAGATGTCTAGGCTCCCTTATGGCTCTAATTTGATAGTGGTAGTGGGGTGGTAAATGTCTAGTCTCCCTTATGGCTCTAATTTGATAGTGGTAGTGGGTTGGTAGATGTCTAGTCTCCCTTATGGCTCTAATCTGATAGTGGTAGTGGGGTGGTAGACGTCTAGTCTCCCTTATGGCTCTAATCTGATAGTGGTAGAGGGGTGGCAGATGTCTAGTCTCCCTTATGGCTCTAATTTGATAGTGGTAGTGGGGTGGTAGATGTCTAGTCTCCCTTATGGCTCTAATCTGATAGTGGGTTGGTAGATGTCTAGACTCCCTTATGGCTCTAATCTGATAGTGGTAGTGGGGTGGTAGATGTCTAGTCTCCCTTATGGCTCTAATTTGATAGTGGTAGTGGGGTGGTAGATGTCTAGTCTCCCTTATGGCTCTAATCTGATAGTGGTATTGGGGTTGTAGATGTCTAGTCTCCCTTATGGCTCTAATTTGATAGTGGTAGTGGGGGGGTAGGTGTCTAGTCTCCCTTATGGCTCTAATCTGATAGTGGTAGTGGGGTTGTAGATGTCTAGTCTCCCTTATGGCTCTAATCTGATAGTGGGTTGGTAGATGTCTAGACTCCCTTATGGCTCTAATCTGATAGTGGTAGTGGGGTGGTAAATGTCTAGTCTCCCTTATGGCTCTAATTTGATAGTGGTAGTGGGGTGGTAGATGTCTAGTCTCCCTTATGGCTCTAATCTGATAGTGGTGGTGGGGTGGTAGATGTCTAGTCTCCCTTATGGCTCTAATCTGATAGTGGTAGAGGGGTGGCAGATGTCTAGTCTCCCTTTTGGCTCTAATTTGATAGTGGTAGTGGGGTGGTAGATGTCTAGTCTCCCTTATGGCTCTAATCTGATAGTGGTAGTGGGTTGGTAGATGTCTAGTCTCCCTTATGGCTCTAATCTGATAGTGGTAGTGGGGTGGTAGATGTCTAGTCTCCCTTATGGCTCTAATTTGATAGTGGTAGTGGGGTGGTAGATGTCTAGTCTCCCTTATGGCTCTAATCTGATAGTGGTAGTGGGGTTGTAGATGTCTAGTCTCCCTTTTGGCTCTAATCTGATAGTGGGTTGGTAGATGTCTAGGCTCCCTTATGGCTCTAATTTGATAGTGGTAGTGGGGTGGTAGATGTCTAGTCTCCCTTATGGCTCTAATTTGATAGTGGTAGTGGGGTGGTAGATGTCTAGTCTCCCTTATGGCTCTAATCTGATATTGGGGTGGCAGATGTCTAGTCTCCCTTATGGTTCTAATCTGATAGTGGTAGTGGGGTGGTAGATGTCTAGTCTCCCTTATGGCTCTAATTTGATAGTTGTATTGGGGTGGTAGATGTCTAGTCTCCCTTATGGCTCTAATCTGATAGTGGTAGTGGGTTGGTAGATGTCTAGTCTCCCTTATGGCTCTAATCTGATAGTGGTAGTGGGGTGGTAGATGTCTAGTCTCCCTTATGGCTCTAATTTGATAGTGGTAGTGGGGTGGTAGATGTCTAGTCTCCCTTATGGCTCTAATCTGATAGTGGTAGTGGGGTGGTAGATGTCTAGTCTCCCTTATGGCTCTAATTTGATAGTGGTAGTGGGGTGGTAGATGTCTAGTCTCCCTTCTGGCTCTAATCTGATAGTGGTAGTGGGGTTGTAGATGTCTAGTCTCCCTTATGGCTCTAATCTGATAGTGGGTTGGTAGATGTCTAGTCTCCCTTATGGCTCTAATCTGATAGTGGGGTGGCAGATGTCTAGTCTCCCTTATGGCTCTAATCTGATAGTGGTATTGGGGTGGTAGATGTCTAGTCTCCCTTATGGCTCTAATTTGATAGTGTTAGTGGGGTGGTAGATGTCTAGTCTCCCTTATGGCTCTAATCTGATAGTGGTAGTGGGGTGGTAGACGTCTAGTCTCCCTTATGGCTCTAATCTGATAGTGGTAGAGGGGTGGCAGATGTCTAGTCTCCCTTATGGCTCTAATTTGATAGTGGTAGTGGGGTGGTAGATGTCTAGTCTCCCTTATGGCTCTAATCTGATAGTGGTAGTGGGGTGGTAGATGTCTAGTCTCCCTTATGGCTCTAATCTGATAGTGGAAGTGGGGTGGTAGATGTCTAGTCTCCCTTATGGCTCTAATTTGATAGTGGTAGTGGGGTGGTAGATGTCTAGTCTCCCTTATGACTCTAATCTGATAGTGGTAGTGGGGTGGTAGATGTCTAGTCTCCCTTATGGCTCTAATCTGATAGTGGTAGAGGGGTGGCAGATGTCTAGTCTCCCTTATGGCTCTAATTTGATAGTGGTAGTGGGGTGGTAGATGTCTAGTCTCCCTTATGGCTCTAATCTGATAGTGGTAGTGGGTTGGTAGATGTCTAGTCTCCCTTATGGCTCTAATCTGATAGTGGTAGTGGGGTGGTAGATGTCTAGTCTCCCTTATGGCTCTAATTTGATAGTGGTAGTGGGGTGGTAGATGTCTAGTCTCCCTTATGGCTCTAATCTGATAGTGGTAGTGGGGTTGTAGATGTCTAGTCTCCCTTATGGCTCTTATCTGATAGTGGGTTGGTAGATGTCTAGGCTCCCTTATGGCTCTAATTTGATAGTGGTAGTGGAGTGGTAAATGTCTAGTCTCCCTTATGGCTCTAATTTGATAGTGGTAGTGGGTTGGTAGATGTCTAGTCTCCCTTATGGCTCTAATCTGATAGTGGTAGTGGGGTGGTAGACGTCTAGTCTCCCTTATGGCTCTAATCTGATAGTGGTAGAGGGGTGGCAGATGTCTAGTCTCCCTTATGGCTCTAATTTGATAGTGGTAGTGGGGTGGTAGATGTCTAGTCTCCGTTATTGGCTCTAATCTGATAGTGGTAGTGGGTTGGTAGATGTCTAGGCTCCCTTATGGCTCTAATCTGATAGTGGTAGTGGGGTGGTAGATGTCTAGTCTCCCTTATGGCTCTAATTTGATAGTGGTAGTGGGGTGGTAGATGTCTAGTCTCCCTTATGACTCTAATCTGACAGTGGTAGTGGGGTGGTAGATGTCTAGTCTCCCTTATGGCTCTAATCTGATAGTGGTAGAGGGGTGGCAGATGTCTAGTCTCCCTTATGGCTCTAATTTGATAGTGGTAGTGGGGTGGTAGATGTCTAGTCTCCCTTATGGCTCTAATCTGATAGTTGTAGTGGGTTGGTAGATGTCTAGTCTCCCTTATGGCTCTAATCTGATAGTGGTAGTGGGGTGGTAGATGTCTAGTCTCCCTTATGGCTCTAATTTGATAGTGGTAGTGGGGTGGTAGATGTCTAGTCTCCCTTATGGCTCTAATCTGATAGTGGTAGTGGGGTTGTAGATGTCTAGTCTCCCTTATGGCTCTAATCTGATAGTGGGTTGGTAGATGTCTAGGCTCCCTTATGGCTCTAATTTGATAGTGGTAGTGGGATGGTAAATGTCTAGTCTCCCTTATGGCTCTAATTTGATAGTGGTAGTGGGTTGGTAGATGTCTAGTCTCCCTTATGGCTCTAATCTGATATTGGGGTGGCAGATGTCTAGTCTCCCTTATGGCTCTAATCTGATAGTGGTAGTGGGGTGGTAGATGTCTAGTCTCCCTTATGGCTCTAATTTGATAGTTGTAGTGGGATGGTAGATGTCTAGTCTCCCTTATGGCTCTAATCTGATAGTGGTAGTGGGGTGGTAGATGTCTAGTCTCCCTTATGGCTCTAATCTGATAGTGGTAGTGGGTTGGTAGATGTCTAGTCTCCCTTATGGCTCTAATCTGATAGTGGGGTGGCAGATGTCTAGTCTCCCTTATGGCTCTAATCTGATAGTGGTAGTGGGTTGGTAGATGTCTAGTCTCCCTTATGGCTCTAATTTGATAGTGGTAGTGGGGTGGTAGATGTCTAGTCTCCCTTATGGCTCTAATCTGATAGTGGTAGTGGGGTGGTAGATGTCTAGTCTCCCTTATGGCTCTAATTTGATAGTGGTAGTGGGGTGGTAGATGTCTAGTCTCCCTTATGGCTCTAATCTGATAGTGGTAGTGGGGTTGTAGATGTCTAGTCTCCCTTATGGCTCTAATCTGATAGTGGGTTGGTAGATGTCTAGTCTCCCTTATGGCTCTAATCTGATAGTGGGGTGGCAGATGTCTAGTCTCCCTTATGGCTCTAATTTGATAGTGGTAGTGGGGTGGTAGATGTCTAGTCTCCCTTATGGCTCTAATCTGATAGTGGTAGAGGGGTGGCAGATGTCTAGTCTCCCTTATGGCTCTAATTTGATAGTGGTAGTGGGGTGGTAGATGTCTAGTCTCCCTTAAGGCTCTAATCTGATAGTGGTAGTGGGGTTGTAGATGTCTAGTCTCCCTTATGGCTCTAATCTGATAGTGGGTTGGTAGATGTCTAGGCTCCCTTATGGCTCTAATTTGATAGTGGTAGTGGAGTGGTAAATGTCTAGTCTCCCTTATGGCTCTAATTTGATAGTGGTAGTGGGTTGGTAGATGTCTAGTCTCCCTTATGGCTCTAATCTGATAGTGGTAGTGGGGTGGTAGACGTCTAGTCTCCCTTATGGCTCTAATCTGATAGTGGTAGAGGGGTGGCAGATGTCTAGTCTCCCTTATGGCTCTAATTTGATAGTGGTAGTGGGGTGGTAGATGTCTAGTCTCCGTTATTGGCTCTAATCTGATAGTGGTAGTGGGTTGGTAGATGTCTAGTCTCCCTTATGGCTCTAATCTGATAGTGGTAGTGGGGTGGTAGATGTCTAGTCTCCCTTATGGCTCTAATTTGATAGTGGTAGTGGGGTGGTAGATGTCTAGTCTCCCTTATGACTCTAATCTGACAGTGGTAGTGGGGTGGTAGATGTCTAGTCTCCCTTATGGCTCTAATCTGATAGTGGTAGAGGGGTGGCAGATGTCTAGTCTCCCTTATGGCTCTAATTTGATAGTGGTAGTGGGGTGGTAGATGTCTAGTCTCCCTTATGGCTCTAATCTGATAGTTGTAGTGGGTTGGTAGATGTCTAGTCTCCCTTATGGCTCTAATCTGATAGTGGTAGTGGGGTGGTAGATGTCTAGTCTCCCTTATGGCTCTAATTTGATAGTGGTAGTGGGGTGGTAGATGTCTAGTCTCCCTTATGGCTCTAATCTGATAGTGGTAGTGGGGTTGTAGATGTCTAGTCTCCCTTATGGCTCTAATCTGATAGTGGGTTGGTAGATGTCTAGGCTCCCTTATGGCTCTAATTTGATAGTGGTAGTGGGATGGTAAATGTCTAGTCTCCCTTATGCCTCTAATTTGATAGTGGTAGTGGGTTGGTAGATGTCTAGTCTCCCTTATGGCTCTAATCTGATATTGGGGTGGCAGATGTCTAGTCTCCCTTATGGCTCTAATCTGATAGTGGTAGTGGGGTGGTAGATGTCTAGTCTCCCTTATGGCTCTAATTTGATAGTTGTAGTGGGGTGGTAGATGTCTAGTCTCCCTTATGGCTCTAATCTGATAGTGGTAGTGGGGTGGTAGATGTCTAGTCTCCCTTATGGCTCTAATCTGATAGTGGTAGTGGGTTGGTAGATGTCTAGTCTCCCTTATGGCTCTAATCTGATAGTGGGGTGGCAGATGTCTAGTCTCCCTTATGGCTCTAATCTGATAGTGGTAGTGGGTTGGTAGATGTCTAGTCTCCCTTATGGCTCTAATTTGATAGTGGTAGTGGGGTGGTAGATGTCTAGTCTCCCTTATGGCTCTAATCTGATAGTGGTAGTGGGGTGGTAGATGTCTAGTCTCCCTTATGGCTCTAATTTGATAGTGGTAGTGGGGTGGTAGATGTCTAGTCTCCCTTATGGCTCTAATCTGATAGTGGTAGTGGGGTTGTAAATGTCTAGTCTCCCTTATGGCACTAATCTGATAGTGGGTTGGTAGATGTCTAGTCTCCCTTATGGCTCTAATCTGATAGTGGGGTGGCAGATGTCTAGTCTCCCTTATGGCTCTAATTTGATAGTGGTAGTGGGGTGGTAGATGTCTAGTCTCCCTTATGGCTCTAATCTGATAGTGGTAGAGGGGTGGCAGATGTCTAGTCTCCCTTATGGCTCTAATTTGATAGTGGTAGTGGGGTGGTAGATGTCTAGTCTCCCTTATGGCTCTAATCTGATAGTGGTAGTGGGTTGGTAGATGTCTAGTCTCCCTTATGGCTCTAATCTGATAGTGGTAGTGGGGTGGTAGATGTCTAGTCTCCCTTATGGCTCTAATCTGATAGTGGTAGTGGGTTGGTAGATGTCTAGTCTCCCTTATGGCTCTAATCTGATAGTGGGGTGGCAGATGTCTAGTCTCCCTTATGGCTCTAATCTGATAGTGGTAGTGGGTTGGTAGATGTCTAGTCTCCCTTATGGCTCTAATTTGATAGTGGTAGTGGGGTGGTAGATGTCTAGTCTCCCTTATGGCTCTAATCTGATAGTGGTAGTGGGGTGGTAGATGTCTAGTCTCCCTTATGGCTCTAATTTGATAGTGGTAGTGGGGTGGTAGATGTCTAGTCTCCCTTATGGCTCTAATCTGATAGTGGTAGTGGGGTTGTAGATGTCTAGTCTCCCTTATGGCTCTAATCTGATAGTGGGTTGGTAGATGTCTAGTCTCCCTTATGGCTCTAATCTGATAGTGGGGTGGCAGATGTCTAGTCTCCCTTATGGCTCTAATTTGATAGTGGTAGTGGGGTGGTAGATGTCTAGTCTCCCTTATGGCTCTAATCTGATAGTGGTAGTGGGGTGGTAGATGTCTAGTCTCCCTTATGGCTCTAATTTGATAGTGGTAGTGGGGTGGTAGATGTCTAGTCTCCCTTATGGCTCTAATCTGATAGTGGTAGTGGGGTTGTAAATGTCTAGTCTCCCTTATGGCACTAATCTGATAGTGGGTTGGTAGATGTCTAGTCTCCCTTATGGCTCTAATCTGATAGTGGGGTGGCAGATGTCTAGTCTCCCTTATGGCTCTAATTTGATAGTGGTAGTGGGGTGGTAGATGTCTAGTCTCCCTTATGGCTCTAATCTGATAGTGGTAGAGGGGTGGCAGATGTCTAGTCTCCCTTATGGCTCTAATTTGATAGTGGTAGTGGGGTGGTAGATGTCTAGTCTCCCTTATGGCTCTAATCTGATAGTGGTAGTGGGTTGGTAGATGTCTAGTCTCCCTTATGGCTCTAATCTGATAGTGGTAGTGGGGTGGTAGATGTCTAGTCTCCCTTATGGCTCTAATCTGATAGTGGTAGTGGGTTGGTAGATGTCTAGTCTCCCTTATGGCTCTAATCTGATAGTGGGGTGGCAGATGTCTAGTCTCCCTTATGGCTCTAATCTGATAGTGGTAGTGGGTTGGTAGATGTCTAGTCTCCCTTATGGCTCTAATTTGATAGTGGTAGTGGGGTGGTAGATGTCTAGTCTCCCTTATGGCTCTAATCTGATAGTGGTAGTGGGGTGGTAGATGTCTAGTCTCCCTTATGGCTCTAATTTGATAGTGGTAGTGGGGTGGTAGATGTCTAGTCTCCCTTATGGCTCTAATCTGATAGTGGTAGTGGGGTTGTAGATGTCTAGTCTCCCTTATGGCTCTTATCTGATAGTGGGTTGGTAGATGTCTAGGCTCCCTTATGGCTCTAATTTGATAGTGGTAGTGGAGTGGTAAATGTCTAGTCTCCCTTATGGCTCTAATTTGATAGTGGTAGTGGGTTGGTAGATGTCTAGTCTCCCTTATGGCTCTAATCTGATAGTGGTAGTGGGGTGGTAGACGTCTAGTCTCCCTTATGGCTCTAATCTGATAGTGGTAGAGGGGTGGCAGATGTCTAGTCTCCCTTATGGCTCTAATTTGATAGTGGTAGTGGGGTGGTAGATGTCTAGTCTCCGTTATTGGCTCTAATCTGATAGTGGTAGTGGGTTGGTAGATGTCTAGGCTCCCTTATGGCTCTAATCTGATAGTGGTAGTGGGGTGGTAGATGTCTAGTCTCCCTTATGGCTCTAATTTGATAGTGGTAGTGGGGTGGTAGATGTCTAGTCTCCCTTATGACTCTAATCTGACAGTGGTAGTGGGGTGGTAGATGTCTAGTCTCCCTTATGGCTCTAATCTGATAGTGGTAGAGGGGTGGCAGATGTCTAGTCTCCCTTATGGCTCTAATTTGATAGTGGTAGTGGGGTGGTAGATGTCTAGTCTCCCTTATGGCTCTAATCTGATAGTTGTAGTGGGTTGGTAGATGTCTAGTCTCCCTTATGGCTCTAATCTGATAGTGGTAGTGGGGTGGTAGATGTCTAGTCTCCCTTATGGCTCTAATTTGATAGTGGTAGTGGGGTGGTAGATGTCTAGTCTCCCTTATGGCTCTAATCTGATAGTGGTAGTGGGGTTGTAGATGTCTAGTCTCCCTTATGGCTCTAATCTGATAGTGGGTTGGTAGATGTCTAGGCTCCCTTATGGCTCTAATTTGATAGTGGTAGTGGGATGGTAAATGTCTAGTCTCCCTTATGGCTCTAATTTGATAGTGGTAGTGGGTTGGTAGATGTCTAGTCTCCCTTATGGCTCTAATCTGATATTGGGGTGGCAGATGTCTAGTCTCCCTTATGGCTCTAATCTGATAGTGGTAGTGGGGTGGTAGATGTCTAGTCTCCCTTATGGCTCTAATTTGATAGTTGTAGTGGGATGGTAGATGTCTAGTCTCCCTTATGGCTCTAATCTGATAGTGGTAGTGGGGTGGTAGATGTCTAGTCTCCCTTATGGCTCTAATCTGATAGTGGTAGTGGGTTGGTAGATGTCTAGTCTCCCTTATGGCTCTAATCTGATAGTGGGGTGGCAGATGTCTAGTCTCCCTTATGGCTCTAATCTGATAGTGGTAGTGGGTTGGTAGATGTCTAGTCTCCCTTATGGCTCTAATTTGATAGTGGTAGTGGGGTGGTAGATGTCTAGTCTCCCTTATGGCTCTAATCTGATAGTGGTAGTGGGGTGGTAGATGTCTAGTCTCCCTTATGGCTCTAATTTGATAGTGGTAGTGGGGTGGTAGATGTCTAGTCTCCCTTATGGCTCTAATCTGATAGTGGTAGTGGGGTTGTAGATGTCTAGTCTCCCTTATGGCTCTAATCTGATAGTGGGTTGGTAGATGTCTAGTCTCCCTTATGGCTCTAATCTGATAGTGGGGTGGCAGATGTCTAGTCTCCCTTATGGCTCTAATTTGATAGTGGTAGTGGGGTGGTAGATGTCTAGTCTCCCTTATGGCTCTAATCTGATAGTGGTAGAGGGGTGGCAGATGTCTAGTCTCCCTTATGGCTCTAATTTGATAGTGGTAGTGGGGTGGTAGATGTCTAGTCTCCCTTAAGGCTCTAATCTGATAGTGGTAGTGGGGTTGTAGATGTCTAGTCTCCCTTATGGCTCTAATCTGATAGTGGGTTGGTAGATGTCTAGGCTCCCTTATGGCTCTAATTTGATAGTGGTAGTGGAGTGGTAAATGTCTAGTCTCCCTTATGGCTCTAATTTGATAGTGGTAGTGGGTTGGTAGATGTCTAGTCTCCCTTATGGCTCTAATCTGATAGTGGTAGTGGGGTGGTAGACGTCTAGTCTCCCTTATGGCTCTAATCTGATAGTGGTAGAGGGGTGGCAGATGTCTAGTCTCCCTTATGGCTCTAATTTGATAGTGGTAGTGGGGTGGTAGATGTCTAGTCTCCGTTATTGGCTCTAATCTGATAGTGGTAGTGGGTTGGTAGATGTCTAGTCTCCCTTATGGCTCTAATCTGATAGTGGTAGTGGGGTGGTAGATGTCTAGTCTCCCTTATGGCTCTAATTTGATAGTGGTAGTGGGGTGGTAGATGTCTAGTCTCCCTTATGACTCTAATCTGACAGTGGTAGTGGGGTGGTAGATGTCTAGTCTCCCTTATGGCTCTAATCTGATAGTGGTAGAGGGGTGGCAGATGTCTAGTCTCCCTTATGGCTCTAATTTGATAGTGGTAGTGGGGTGGTAGATGTCTAGTCTCCCTTATGGCTCTAATCTGATAGTTGTAGTGGGTTGGTAGATGTCTAGTCTCCCTTATGGCTCTAATCTGATAGTGGTAGTGGGGTGGTAGATGTCTAGTCTCCCTTATGGCTCTAATTTGATAGTGGTAGTGGGGTGGTAGATGTCTAGTCTCCCTTATGGCTCTAATCTGATAGTGGTAGTGGGGTTGTAGATGTCTAGTCTCCCTTATGGCTCTAATCTGATAGTGGGTTGGTAGATGTCTAGGCTCCCTTATGGCTCTAATTTGATAGTGGTAGTGGGATGGTAAATGTCTAGTCTCCCTTATGCCTCTAATTTGATAGTGGTAGTGGGTTGGTAGATGTCTAGTCTCCCTTATGGCTCTAATCTGATATTGGGGTGGCAGATGTCTAGTCTCCCTTATGGCTCTAATCTGATAGTGGTAGTGGGGTGGTAGATGTCTAGTCTCCCTTATGGCTCTAATTTGATAGTTGTAGTGGGGTGGTAGATGTCTAGTCTCCCTTATGGCTCTAATCTGATAGTGGTAGTGGGGTGGTAGATGTCTAGTCTCCCTTATGGCTCTAATCTGATAGTGGTAGTGGGTTGGTAGATGTCTAGTCTCCCTTATGGCTCTAATCTGATAGTGGGGTGGCAGATGTCTAGTCTCCCTTATGGCTCTAATCTGATAGTGGTAGTGGGTTGGTAGATGTCTAGTCTCCCTTATGGCTCTAATTTGATAGTGGTAGTGGGGTGGTAGATGTCTAGTCTCCCTTATGGCTCTAATCTGATAGTGGTAGTGGGGTGGTAGATGTCTAGTCTCCCTTATGGCTCTAATTTGATAGTGGTAGTGGGGTGGTAGATGTCTAGTCTCCCTTATGGCTCTAATCTGATAGTGGTAGTGGGGTTGTAAATGTCTAGTCTCCCTTATGGCACTAATCTGATAGTGGGTTGGTAGATGTCTAGTCTCCCTTATGGCTCTAATCTGATAGTGGGGTGGCAGATGTCTAGTCTCCCTTATGGCTCTAATTTGATAGTGGTAGTGGGGTGGTAGATGTCTAGTCTCCCTTATGGCTCTAATCTGATAGTGGTAGAGGGGTGGCAGATGTCTAGTCTCCCTTATGGCTCTAATTTGATAGTGGTAGTGGGGTGGTAGATGTCTAGTCTCCCTTATGGCTCTAATCTGATAGTGGTAGTGGGGTTGTAGATGTCTAGTCTCCCTTATGGCTCTAATCTGATAGTGGGTTGGTAGATGTCTAGGCTCCCTTATGGCTCTAATTTGATAGTGGTAGTGGGATGGTAAATGTCTAGTCTCCCTTATGCCTCTAATTTGATAGTGGTAGTGGGTTGGTAGATGTCTAGTCTCCCTTATGGCTCTAATCTGATATTGGGGTGGCAGATGTCTAGTCTCCCTTATGGCTCTAATCTGATAGTGGTAGTGGGGTGGTAGATGTCTAGTCTCCCTTATGGCTCTAATTTGATAGTGGTAGTGGGTTGGTAGATGTCTAGTCTCCCTTATGGCTCTAATTTGATAGTGGTAGTGGGGTGGTAGATGTCTAGTCTCCCTTATGGCTCTAATCTGATAGTGGTAGTGGGGTGGTAGATGTCTAGTCTCCCTTATGGCTCTAATTTGATAGTGGTAGTGGGGTGGTAGATGTCTAGTCTCCCTTATGGCTCTAATCTGATAGTGGTAGTGGGGTTGTAGATGTCTAGTCTCCCTTATGGCTCTAATCTGATAGTGGGTTGGTAGATGTCTAGTCTCCCTTATGGCTCTAATCTGATAGTGGGGTGGCAGATGTCTAGTCTCCCTTATGGCTCTAATTTGATAGTGGTAGTGGGGTGGTAGATGTCTAGTCTCCCTTATGGCTCTAATCTGATAGTGGTAGAGGGGTGGCAGATGTCTAGTCTCCCTTATGGCTCTAATTTGATAGTGGTAGTGGGGTGGTAGATGTCTAGTCTCCCTTAAGGCTCTAATCTGATAGTGGTAGTGGGGTTGTAGATGTCTAGTCTCCCTTATGGCTCTAATCTGATAGTGGGTTGGTAGATGTCTAGGCTCCCTTATGGCTCTAATTTGATAGTGGTAGTGGAGTGGTAAATGTCTAGTCTCCCTTATGGCTCTAATTTGATAGTGGTAGTGGGTTGGTAGATGTCTAGTCTCCCTTATGGCTCTAATCTGATAGTGGTAGTGGGGTGGTAGACGTCTAGTCTCCCTTATGGCTCTAATCTGATAGTGGTAGAGGGGTGGCAGATGTCTAGTCTCCCTTATGGCTCTAATTTGATAGTGGTAGTGGGGTGGTAGATGTCTAGTCTCCGTTATTGGCTCTAATCTGATAGTGGTAGTGGGTTGGTAGATGTCTAGTCTCCCTTATGGCTCTAATCTGATAGTGGTAGTGGGGTGGTAGATGTCTAGTCTCCCTTATGGCTCTAATTTGATAGTGGTAGTGGGGTGGTAGATGTCTAGTCTCCCTTATGACTCTAATCTGACAGTGGTAGTGGGGTGGTAGATGTCTAGTCTCCCTTATGGCTCTAATCTGATAGTGGTAGAGGGGTGGCAGATGTCTAGTCTCCCTTATGGCTCTAATTTGATAGTGGTAGTGGGGTGGTAGATGTCTAGTCTCCCTTATGGCTCTAATCTGATAGTTGTAGTGGGTTGGTAGATGTCTAGTCTCCCTTATGGCTCTAATCTGATAGTGGTAGTGGGGTGGTAGATGTCTAGTCTCCCTTATGGCTCTAATTTGATAGTGGTAGTGGGGTGGTAGATGTCTAGTCTCCCTTATGGCTCTAATCTGATAGTGGTAGTGGGGTTGTAGATGTCTAGTCTCCCTTATGGCTCTAATCTGATAGTGGGTTGGTAGATGTCTAGGCTCCCTTATGGCTCTAATTTGATAGTGGTAGTGGGATGGTAAATGTCTAGTCTCCCTTATGCCTCTAATTTGATAGTGGTAGTGGGTTGGTAGATGTCTAGTCTCCCTTATGGCTCTAATCTGATATTGGGGTGGCAGATGTCTAGTCTCCCTTATGGCTCTAATCTGATAGTGGTAGTGGGGTGGTAGATGTCTAGTCTCCCTTATGGCTCTAATTTGATAGTTGTAGTGGGGTGGTAGATGTCTAGTCTCCCTTATGGCTCTAATCTGATAGTGGTAGTGGGGTGGTAGATGTCTAGTCTCCCTTATGGCTCTAATCTGATAGTGGTAGTGGGTTGGTAGATGTCTAGTCTCCCTTATGGCTCTAATCTGATAGTGGGGTGGCAGATGTCTAGTCTCCCTTATGGCTCTAATCTGATAGTGGTAGTGGGTTGGTAGATGTCTAGTCTCCCTTATGGCTCTAATTTGATAGTGGTAGTGGGGTGGTAGATGTCTAGTCTCCCTTATGGCTCTAATCTGATAGTGGTAGTGGGGTGGTAGATGTCTAGTCTCCCTTATGGCTCTAATTTGATAGTGGTAGTGGGGTGGTAGATGTCTAGTCTCCCTTATGGCTCTAATCTGATAGTGGTAGTGGGGTTGTAAATGTCTAGTCTCCCTTATGGCACTAATCTGATAGTGGGTTGGTAGATGTCTAGTCTCCCTTATGGCTCTAATCTGATAGTGGGGTGGCAGATGTCTAGTCTCCCTTATGGCTCTAATTTGATAGTGGTAGTGGGGTGGTAGATGTCTAGTCTCCCTTATGGCTCTAATCTGATAGTGGTAGAGGGGTGGCAGATGTCTAGTCTCCCTTATGGCTCTAATTTGATAGTGGTAGTGGGGTGGTAGATGTCTAGTCTCCCTTATGGCTCTAATCTGATAGTGGTAGTGGGTTGGTAGATGTCTAGTCTCCCTTATGGCTCTAATCTGATAGTGGTAGTGGGGTGGTAGATGTCTAGTCTCCCTTATGGCTCTAATCTGATAGTGGTAGTGGGTTGGTAGATGTCTAGTCTCCCTTATGGCTCTAATCTGATAGTGGGGTGGCAGATGTCTAGTCTCCCTTATGGCTCTAATCTGATAGTGGTAGTGGGTTGGTAGATGTCTAGTCTCCCTTATGGCTCTAATTTGATAGTGGTAGTGGGGTGGTAGATGTCTAGTCTCCCTTATGGCTCTAATCTGATAGTGGTAGTGGGGTGGTAGATGTCTAGTCTCCCTTATGGCTCTAATTTGATAGTGGTAGTGGGGTGGTAGATGTCTAGTCTCCCTTATGGCTCTAATCTGATAGTGGTAGTGGGGTTGTAGATGTCTAGTCTCCCTTATGGCTCTAATCTGATAGTGGGTTGGTAGATGTCTAGTCTCCCTTATGGCTCTAATCTGATAGTGGGGTGGCAGATGTCTAGTCTCCCTTATGGCTCTAATTTGATAGTGGTAGTGGGGTGGTAGATGTCTAGTCTCCCTTATGGCTCTAATCTGATAGTGGTAGTGGGGTGGTAGATGTCTAGTCTCCCTTATGGCTCTAATTTGATAGTGGTAGTGGGGTGGTAGATGTCTAGTCTCCCTTATGGCTCTAATCTGATAGTGGTAGTGGGGTTGTAAATGTCTAGTCTCCCTTATGGCACTAATCTGATAGTGGGTTGGTAGATGTCTAGTCTCCCTTATGGCTCTAATCTGATAGTGGGGTGGCAGATGTCTAGTCTCCCTTATGGCTCTAATTTGATAGTGGTAGTGGGGTGGTAGATGTCTAGTCTCCCTTATGGCTCTAATCTGATAGTGGTAGAGGGGTGGCAGATGTCTAGTCTCCCTTATGGCTCTAATTTGATAGTGGTAGTGGGGTGGTAGATGTCTAGTCTCCCTTATGGCTCTAATCTGATAGTGGTAGTGGGTTGGTAGATGTCTAGTCTCCCTTATGGCTCTAATCTGATAGTGGTAGTGGGGTGGTAGATGTCTAGTCTCCCTTATGGCTCTAATCTGATAGTGGTAGTGGGTTGGTAGATGTCTAGTCTCCCTTATGGCTCTAATCTGATAGTGGGGTGGCAGATGTCTAGTCTCCCTTATGGCTCTAATCTGATAGTGGTAGTGGGTTGGTAGATGTCTAGTCTCCCTTATGGCTCTAATTTGATAGTGGTAGTGGGGTGGTAGATGTCTAGTCTCCCTTATGGCTCTAATCTGATAGTGGTAGTGGGGTGGTAGATGTCTAGTCTCCCTTATGGCTCTAATTTGATAGTGGTAGTGGGGTGGTAGATGTCTAGTCTCCCTTATGGCTCTAATCTGATAGTGGTAGTGGGGTTGTAGATGTCTAGTCTCCCTTATGGCTCTAATCTGATAGTGGGTTGGTAGATGTCTAGTCTCCCTTATGGCTCTAATCTGATAGTGGGGTGGCAGATGTCTAGTCTCCCTTATGGCTCTAATTTGATAGTGGTAGTGGGGTGGTAGATGTCTAGTCTCCCTTATGGCTCTAATCTGATAGTGGTAGAGGGGTGGCAGATGTCTAGTCTCCCTTATGGCTCTAATTTGATAGTGGTAGTGGGGTGGTAGATGTCTAGTCTCCCTTAAGGCTCTAATCTGATAGTGGTAGTGGGGTTGTAGATGTCTAGTCTCCCTTATGGCTCTAATCTGATAGTGGGTTGGTAGATGTCTAGGCTCCCTTATGGCTCTAATTTGATAGTGGTAGTGGAGTGGTAAATGTCTAGTCTCCCTTATGGCTCTAATTTGATAGTGGTAGTGGGTTGGTAGATGTCTAGTCTCCCTTATGGCTCTAATCTGATAGTGGTAGTGGGGTGGTAGACGTCTAGTCTCCCTTATGGCTCTAATCTGATAGTGGTAGAGGGGTGGCAGATGTCTAGTCTCCCTTATGGCTCTAATTTGATAGTGGTAGTGGGGTGGTAGATGTCTAGTCTCCGTTATTGGCTCTAATCTGATAGTGGTAGTGGGTTGGTAGATGTCTAGTCTCCCTTATGGCTCTAATCTGATAGTGGTAGTGGGGTGGTAGATGTCTAGTCTCCCTTATGGCTCTAATTTGATAGTGGTAGTGGGGTGGTAGATGTCTAGTCTCCCTTATGACTCTAATCTGACAGTGGTAGTGGGGTGGTAGATGTCTAGTCTCCCTTATGGCTCTAATCTGATAGTGGTAGAGGGGTGGCAGATGTCTAGTCTCCCTTATGGCTCTAATTTGATAGTGGTAGTGGGGTGGTAGATGTCTAGTCTCCCTTATGGCTCTAATCTGATAGTTGTAGTGGGTTGGTAGATGTCTAGTCTCCCTTATGGCTCTAATCTGATAGTGGTAGTGGGGTGGTAGATGTCTAGTCTCCCTTATGGCTCTAATTTGATAGTGGTAGTGGGGTGGTAGATGTCTAGTCTCCCTTATGGCTCTAATCTGATAGTGGTAGTGGGGTTGTAGATGTCTAGTCTCCCTTATGGCTCTAATCTGATAGTGGGTTGGTAGATGTCTAGGCTCCCTTATGGCTCTAATTTGATAGTGGTAGTGGGATGGTAAATGTCTAGTCTCCCTTATGCCTCTAATTTGATAGTGGTAGTGGGTTGGTAGATGTCTAGTCTCCCTTATGGCTCTAATCTGATATTGGGGTGGCAGATGTCTAGTCTCCCTTATGGCTCTAATCTGATAGTGGTAGTGGGGTGGTAGATGTCTAGTCTCCCTTATGGCTCTAATTTGATAGTTGTAGTGGGGTGGTAGATGTCTAGTCTCCCTTATGGCTCTAATCTGATAGTGGTAGTGGGGTGGTAGATGTCTAGTCTCCCTTATGGCTCTAATCTGATAGTGGTAGTGGGTTGGTAGATGTCTAGTCTCCCTTATGGCTCTAATCTGATAGTGGGGTGGCAGATGTCTAGTCTCCCTTATGGCTCTAATCTGATAGTGGTAGTGGGTTGGTAGATGTCTAGTCTCCCTTATGGCTCTAATTTGATAGTGGTAGTGGGGTGGTAGATGTCTAGTCTCCCTTATGGCTCTAATCTGATAGTGGTAGTGGGGTGGTAGATGTCTAGTCTCCCTTATGGCTCTAATTTGATAGTGGTAGTGGGGTGGTAGATGTCTAGTCTCCCTTATGGCTCTAATCTGATAGTGGTAGTGGGGTTGTAAATGTCTAGTCTCCCTTATGGCTCTAATCTGATAGTGGGTTGGTAGATGTCTAGTCTCCCTTATGGCTCTAATCTGATAGTGGGGTGGCAGATGTCTAGTCTCCCTTATGGCTCTAATTTGATAGTGGTAGTGGGGTGGTAGATGTCTAGTCTCCCTTATGGCTCTAATCTGATAGTGGTAGAGGGGTGGCAGATGTCTAGTCTCCCTTATGGCTCTAATTTGATAGTGGTAGTGGGGTGGTAGATGTCTAGTCTCCCTTATGGCTCTAATCTGATAGTGGTAGTGGGTTGGTAGATGTCTAGTCTCCCTTATGGCTCTAATCTGATAGTGGTAGTGGGGTGGTAGATGTCTAGTCTCCCTTATGGCTCTAATTTGATAGTGGTAGTGGGGTGGTAGATGTCTAGTCTCCCTTATGACTCTAATCTGATAGTGGTAGTGGGGTGGTAGATGTCTAGTCTCCCTTATGGCTCTAATCTGATAGTGGTAGAGGGGTGGCAGATGTCTAGTCTCCCTTATGGCTCTAATTTGATAGTGGTAGTGGGGTGGTAGATGTCTAGTCTCCCTTATGGCTCTAATCTGATAGGGGTAGTGGGTTGGTAGATGTCTAGTCTCCCTTATGGCTCTAATCTGATAGTGGTAGTGGGGTGGTAGATGTCTAGTCTCCCTTATGGCTCTAATTTGATAGTGGTAGTGGGGTGGTAGATGTCTAGTCTCCCTTATGGCTCTAATCTGATAGTGGTAGTGGGGTTGTAGATGTCTAGTCTCCCTTATGGCTCTAATCTGATAGTGGGTTGGTAGATGTCTAGGCTCCCTTATGGCTCTAATTTGATAGTGGTAGTGGGGTGGTAAATGTCTAGTCTCCCTTATGGCTCTAATTTGATAGTGGTAGTGGGTTGGTAGATGTCTAGTCTCCCTTATGGCTCTAATCTGATATTGGGGTGGCAGATGTCTAGTCTCCCTTATGGCTCTAATCTGATAGTGGTAGTGGGGTGGTAGATGTCTAGTCTCCCTTATGGCTCTAATTTGATAGTTGTAGTGGGGTGGTAGATGTCTAGTCTCCCTTATGGCTCTAATCTGATAGTGGTAGTGGGTTGGTAGATGTCTAGTCTCCCTTATGGCTCTAATCTGATAGTGGTAGTGGGTTGGTAGATGTCTAGTCTCCCTTATGGCTCTAATCTGATAATGGGGTGGCAGATGTCTAGTCTCCCTTATGGCTCTAATCTGATAGTGGTAGTGGGTTGGTAGATGTCTAGTCTCCCTTATGGCTCTAATTTGATAGTGGTAGTGGGGTGGTAGATGTCTAGTCTCCCTTATGGCTCTAATCGGATAGTGGTAGTGGGGTTGTAGATGTCTAGTCTCCCTTATGGCTCTAATTTGATAGTGGTAGTGGGGTGGTAGATGTCTAGTCTCCCTTATGGCTCTAATCTGATAGTGGTAGTGGGGTTGTAGATGTCTAGTCTCCCTTATGGCTCTAATCTGATAGTGGGTTGGTAGATGTCTAGGCTCCCTTATGGCTCTAATTTGATAGTGGTAGTGGGATGGTAAATGTCTAGTCTCCCTTATGCCTCTAATTTGATAGTGGTAGTGGGTTGGTAGATGTCTAGTCTCCCTTATGGCTCTAATCTGATATTGGGGTGGCAGATGTCTAGTCTCCCTTATGGCTCTAATCTGATAGTGGTAGTGGGGTGGTAGATGTCTAGTCTCCCTTATGGCTCTAATTTGATAGTTGTAGTGGGGTGGTAGATGTCTAGTCTCCCTTATGGCTCTAATCTGATAGTGGTAGTGGGGTGGTAGATGTCTAGTCTCCCTTATGGCTCTAATCTGATAGTGGTAGTGGGTTGGTAGATGTCTAGTCTCCCTTATGGCTCTAATCTGATAGTGGGGTGGCAGATGTCTAGTCTCCCTTATGGCTCTAATCTGATAGTGGTAGTGGGTTGGTAGATGTCTAGTCTCCCTTATGGCTCTAATTTGATAGTGGTAGTGGGGTGGTAGATGTCTAGTCTCCCTTATGGCTCTAATCTGATAGTGGTAGTGGGGTGGTAGATGTCTAGTCTCCCTTATGGCTCTAATTTGATAGTGGTAGTGGGGTGGTAGATGTCTAGTCTCCCTTATGGCTCTAATCTGATAGTGGTAGTGGGGTTGTAAATGTCTAGTCTCCCTTATGGCTCTAATCTGATAGTGGGTTGGTAGATGTCTAGTCTCCCTTATGGCTCTAATCTGATAGTGGGGTGGCAGATGTCTAGTCTCCCTTATGGCTCTAATTTGATAGTGGTAGTGGGGTGGTAGATGTCTAGTCTCCCTTATGGCTCTAATCTGATAGTGGTAGAGGGGTGGCAGATGTCTAGTCTCCCTTATGGCTCTAATTTGATAGTGGTAGTGGGGTGGTAGATGTCTAGTCTCCCTTATGGCTCTAATCTGATAGTGGTAGTGGGTTGGTAGATGTCTAGTCTCCCTTATGGCTCTAATCTGATAGTGGTAGTGGGGTGGTAGATGTCTAGTCTCCCTTATGGCTCTAATTTGATAGTGGTAGTGGGGTGGTAGATGTCTAGTCTCCCTTATGACTCTAATCTGATAGTGGTAGTGGGGTGGTAGATGTCTAGTCTCCCTTATGGCTCTAATCTGATAGTGGTAGAGGGGTGGCAGATGTCTAGTCTCCCTTATGGCTCTAATTTGATAGTGGTAGTGGGGTGGTAGATGTCTAGTCTCCCTTATGGCTCTAATCTGATAGGGGTAGTGGGTTGGTAGATGTCTAGTCTCCCTTATGGCTCTAATCTGATAGTGGTAGTGGGGTGGTAGATGTCTAGTCTCCCTTATGGCTCTAATTTGATAGTGGTAGTGGGGTGGTAGATGTCTAGTCTCCCTTATGGCTCTAATCTGATAGTGGTAGTGGGGTTGTAGATGTCTAGTCTCCCTTATGGCTCTAATCTGATAGTGGGTTGGTAGATGTCTAGGCTCCCTTATGGCTCTAATTTGATAGTGGTAGTGGGGTGGTAAATGTCTAGTCTCCCTTATGGCTCTAATTTGATAGTGGTAGTGGGTTGGTAGATGTCTAGTCTCCCTTATGGCTCTAATCTGATATTGGGGTGGCAGATGTCTAGTCTCCCTTATGGCTCTAATCTGATAGTGGTAGTGGGGTGGTAGATGTCTAGTCTCCCTTATGGCTCTAATTTGATAGTTGTAGTGGGGTGGTAGATGTCTAGTCTCCCTTATGGCTCTAATCTGATAGTGGTAGTGGGGTGGTAGATGTCTAGTCTCCCTTATGGCTCTAATCTGATAGTGGTAGTGGGTTGGTAGATGTCTAGTCTCCCTTATGGCTCTAATCTGATAATGGGGTGGCAGATGTCTAGTCTCCCTTATGGCTCTAATCTGATAGTGGTAGTGGGTTGGTAGATGTCTAGTCTCCCTTATGGCTCTAATTTGATAGTGGTAGTGGGGTGGTAGATGTCTAGTCTCCCTTATGGCTCTAATCGGATAGTGGTAGTGGGGTTGTAGATGTCTAGTCTCCCTTATGGCTCTAATTTGATAGTGGTAGTGGGGTGGTAGATGTCTAGTCTCCCTTATGGCTCTAATCTGATAGTGGTAGTGGGGTTGTAGATGTCTAGTCTCCCTTATGGCTCTAATCTGATAGTGGGTTGGTAGATGTCTAGACTCCCTTATGGCTCTAATCTGATAGTGGTAGTGGGGTGGTAGATGTCTAGTCTCCCTTATGGCTCTAATTTGATAGTGGTAGTGGGGTGGAAGATGTCTAGTCTCCCTTATGGCTCTAATCTGATAGTGGTATTGGTGTTGTAGATGTCTAGTCTCCCTTATGGCTCTAATTTGATAGTGGTAGTGGGGGGGTAGATGTCTAGTCTCCCTTATGGCTCTAATCTGATAGTGGTAGAGGGGTTGTAGATGTCTAGTCTCCCTTATGGCTCTAATCTGATAGTGGGTTGGTAGATGTCTAGACTCCCTTATGGCTCTAATCTGATAGTGGTAGTGGGGTGGTAAATGTCTAGTCTCCCTTATGGCTCTAATTTGATAGTGGTAGTGGGGTGGTAGATGTCTAGTCTCCCTTATGGCTCTAATCTGATAGTGGTGGTGGGGTGGTAGATGTCTAGTCTCCCTTATGGCTCTAATCTGATAGTGGTAGAGGGGTGGCAGATGTCTAGTCTCCCTTATGGCTCTAATTTGATAGTGGTAGTGGGGTGGTAGATGTCTAGTCTCCCTTATGGCTCTAATCTGATAGTGGTAGTGGGTTGGTAGATGTCTAGTCTCTCTTATGGCTCTAATCTGATAGTGGTAGTGGGGTGGTAGATGTCTAGTCTCCCTTATGGCTCTAATTTGATAGTGGTAGTGGGGTGGTAGATGTCTAGTCTCCCTTATGGCTCTAATCTGATAGTGGTAGTGGGGTTGTAGATGTCTAGTCTCCCTTTTGGCTCTAATCTGATAGTGGGTTGGTAGATGTCTAGGCTCCCTTATGGCTCTAATTTGATAGTGGTAGTGGGGTGGTAGATGTCTAGTCTCCCTTATGGCTCTAATTTGATAGTGGTAGTGGGTTGGTAGATGTCTAGTCTCCCTTATGGCTCTAATCTGATATTGGGGTGGCAGATGTCTAGTCTCCCTTATGGTTCTAATCTGATAGTGGTAGTGGGGTGGTAGATGTCTAGTCTCCCTTATGGCTCTAATTTGATAGTTGTATTGGGGTGGTAGATGTCTAGTCTCCCTTATGGCTCTAATCTGATAGTGGTAGTGGGGTGGTAGATGTCTAGTCTCCCTTATGGCTCTAATCTGATAGTGGTAGTGGGTTGGTAGATGTCTAGTCTCACTTATGCCTCTAATCTGATAGTGGGGTGGCAGATGTCTAGTCTCCCTTATGGCTCTAATCTGATAGTGGTAGTGGGGTGGTAGATGTCTAGTCTCCCTTATGGCTCTAATTTGATAGTGGTAGTGGGATGGTAGATGTCTAGTCTCCCTTATGGCTCTAATCGGATAGTGGTAGTGGGGTTGTAGATGTCTAGTCTCCCTTATGGCTCTAATCTGGTAGTGGCAGTGGGGTGTTAGATGTCTAGTCTCCCTTATGGCTCTAATCTGATAGTGGGTTGGTAGATGTCTAGTCTCCCTTATGGCTCTAATCTGATAGTGGCAGTGGGGTGGTAGATGTCTAGTCTCCCTTATGGCTCTAATCTGATAGTGGTAGAGGGGTGGTAGATGTCTAGTCTCCCTTATGGCTCTAATTTTATAGTGGTAGTGGGGTGGTAGATGTCTAGTCTCCCTTATGGCTCTAATCTGATAGTGGTAGTGGGTTGGTAGATGTCTAGTCTCCCTTATGGCTCTAATCTGATAGTGGTAGTGGGGTGGTAGATGTCTAGTCTCCCATATGGCTCTAATTTGATAGTGGTAGTGGGGTGGTAGATGTCTAGTCTCCCTTATGGCTCTAATCTGATAGTGGTAGTGGGGATGTAGATGTCTAGTCTCCCTTATGGCTCTAATCTGATAGTGGTAGTGGGTTGGTAGATGTCTAGTCTCCCTTATGGCTCTAATCTGGTAGTGGTAGTGGGGTGGTAGATGTCTAGTCTCCCTTACGGCTCTAATCTAATAGTGGTAGTGGGGTGGTAGATGTCTAGTCTCCCTTATGGCTCTAATTTGATAGTGGTAGTGGGGTGGTAGATGTCTAGTCTCCCGTATGGCTCTAATCTGATAGTGGTAGTGGGTTGGTAGATGTCTAGTCTCCCTTATGGCTCTAATCTGATAGTGGTAGTGGGGTGGTAGATGTCTAGTCTCCCTTATGGCTCTAATTTGATAGTGGTAGTGGGGTGGTAGATGTCTAGTCTCCCTTATGGCTCTAATCTGATAGTGGGTTGGTAGATGTCTAGGCTCCCTTATGGCTCTAATTTGATAGTGGTAGTGGGGTGGTAGATGTCTAGTCTCCCTTATGGCTCTAATTTGATAGTGGTAGTGGGGTGGTAGATGTCTAGTCTCCCTTATGGCTCTAATTTGATAGTGGTAGTGTGTTGGTAGATGTCTAGTCTCCCTTATGGCTCTAATCTGATATTGTGGTTGCAGATGTCTAGTCTCCCTTATGGCTCTAATCTGATAGTGGTAGTGGGGTGGTAGATGTCTAGTCTCCCTTATGGCTCTAATTTGATAGTTGTAGTGGGGTGGTAGATGTCTAGTCTCCCTTATGGCTCTAATCTGATAGTGGTAGTGGGGTGGTAGATGTCTAGACTCCCTTATGGCTCTAATCTGATAGTGGTAGTGGGTTGGTAGATGTCTGGTCTCCCTTATGGCTCTAATCTGATAGTGGGGTGGCAGATGTCTAGTCTCCCTTATGGCTCTAATCTGATAGTGGGTTGGTAGATGTCTAGGCTCCCTTATGGCTCTAATTTGATAGTGGTAGTGGGGTGGTAAATGTCTAGTCTCCCTTATGGCTCTAATTTGATAGTGGTAGTGGGTTGGTAGATGTCTAGTCTCCCTTATGGCTCTAATCTGATATTGGGGTGGCAGATGTCTAGTCTCCCTTATGGCTCTAATCTGATAGTGGTAGTGGGGTGGTAGATGTCTAGTCTCCCTTATGGCTCTAATTTGATAGTTGTAGTGGGGTGGTAGATGTCTAGTCTCCCTTATGGCTCTAATCTGATAGTGGTAGTGGGGTGGTAGATGTCTAGTCTCCCTTATGGCTCTAATCTGATAGTGGTAGTGGGTTGGTAGATGTCTAGTCTCCCTTATGGCTCTAATCTGATAATGGGGTGGCAGATGTCTAGTCTCCCTTATGGCTCTAATCTGATAGTGGTAGTGGGTTGGTAGATGTCTAGTCTCCCTTATGGCTCTAATCTGATAGTGGTAGTGGGGTTGTAGATGTCTAGTCTCCCTTATGGCTCTAATCTGATAGTGGGTTGGTAGATGTCTAGACTCCCTTATGGCTCTAATCTGATAGTGGTAGTGGGGTGGTAGATGTCTAGTCTCCCTTATGGCTCTAATTTGATAGTGGTAGTGGGGTGGTAGATGTCTAGTCTCCCTTATGGCTCTAATCTGATAGTGGTGGTGGGGTGGTAGATGTCTAGTCTCCCTTATGGCTCTAATTTTATAGTGGTAGTGGGGTGGTAGATGTCTAGTCTCCCTTATGGCTCTAATCTGATAGTGGTAGTGGGTTGGTAGATGTCTAGTCTCCCTTATGGCTCTAATCTGATAGTGGTAGTGGGGTGGTAGATGTCTAGTCTCCCATATGGCTCTAATTTGATAGTGGTAGTGGGGTGGTAGATGTCTAGTCTCCCTTATGGCTCTAATCTGATAGTGGTAGTGGGGATGTAGATGTCTAGTCTCCCTTATGGCTCTAATCTGATAGTGGTAGTGGGTTGGTAGATGTCTAGTCTCCCTTATGGCTCTAATCTGGTAGTGGTAGTGGGGTGGTAGATGTCTAGTCTCCCTTACGGCTCTAATCTAATAGTGGTAGTGGGGTGGTAGATGTCTAGTCTCCCTTATGGCTCTAATTTGATAGTGGTAGTGGGGTGGTAGATGTCTAGTCTCCCGTATGGCTCTAATCTGATAGTGGTAGTGGGTTGGTAGATGTCTAGTCTCCCTTATTGCTCTAATCTGATAGTGGTAGTGGGGTGGTAGATGTCTAGTCTCCCTTATGGCTCTAATTTGATAGTGGTAGTGGGGTGGTAGATGTCTAGTCTCCCTTATGGCTCTAATCTGATAGTGGGTTGGTAGATGTCTAGGCTCCCTTATGGCTCTAATTTGATAGTGGTAGTGGGGTGGTAGATGTCTAGTCTCCCTTATGGCTCTAATTTGATAGTGGTAGTGGGGTGGTAGATGTCTAGTCTCCCTTATGGCTCTAATTTGATAGTGGTAGTGTGTTGGTAGATGTCTAGTCTCCCTTATGGCTCTAATCTGATATTGTGGTTGCAGATGTCTAGTCTCCCTTATGGCTCTAATCTGATAGTGGTAGTGGGGTGGTAGATGTCTAGTCTCCCTTATGGCTCTAATTTGATAGTTGTAGTGGGGTGGTAGATGTCTAGTCTCCCTTATGGCTCTAATCTGATAGTGGTAGTGGGGTGGTAGATGTCTAGACTCCCTTATGGCTCTAATCTGATAGTGGTAGTGGGTTGGTAGATGTCTAGTCTCCCTTATGGCTCTAATCTGATAGTGGGGTGGCAGATGTCTAGTCTCCCTTATGGCTCTAATCTGATAGTGGGTTGGTAGATGTCTAGTCTCCCTTATGGCTCTAATTTGATAGTGGTAGTGGGGTGGTAGATGTCTAGTCTCCCTTATGGCTCTAATCTGATAGTGGTGGTGGGGTGGTAGATGTCTAGTCTCCCTTATGGCTCTAATCTGATAGTGGTAGAGGGGTGGCAGATGTCTAGTCTCCCTTATGGCTCTAATTTGATAGTGGTAGTGGGGTGGTAGATGTCTAGTCTCCCTTATGGCTCTAATCTGATAGTGGTAGTGGGTTGGTAGATGTCTAGTCTCTCTTATGGCTCTAATCTGATAGTGGTAGTGGGGTGGTAGATGTCTAGTCTCCCTTATGGCTCTAATTTGATAGTGGTAGTGGGGTGGTAGATGTCTAGTCTCCCTTATGGCTCTAATCTGATAGTGGTAGTGGGGTTGTAGATGTCTAGTCTCCCTTTTGGCTCTAATCTGACAGTGGGGTGGTAGATGTCTAGTCTCCCTTATGGCTCTAATCTGATAGTGGTAGTGGGGATGTAGATGTCTAGTCTCCCTTATGGCTCTAATCTGGTAGTGGTAGTGGGGTGGTAGATGTCTAGTCTCCCTTACGGCTCTAATCTAATAGTGGTAGTGGGGTGGTAGATGTCTAGTCTCCCTTATGGCTCTAATTTGATAGTGGTAGTGGGGTGGTAGATGTCTAGTCTCCCGTATGACTCTAATCTGATAGTGGTAGTGGGTTGGTAGATGTCTAGTCTCCCTTATTGCTCTAATCTGATAGTGGTAGTGGGGTGGTAGATGTCTAGTCTCCCTTATGGCTCTAATTTGATAGTGGTAGTGGGGTGGTAGATGTCTAGTCTCCCTTATGGCTCTAATCTGATAGTGGGTTGGTAGATGTCTAGGCTCCCTTATGGCTCTAATTTGATAGTGGTAGTGGGGTGGTAGATGTCTAGTCTCCCTTATGGCTCTAATTTGATAGTGGTAGTGGGGTGGTAGATGTCTAGTCTCCCTTATGGCTCTAATTTGATAGTGGTAGTGTGTTGGTAGATGTCTAGTCTCCCTTATGGCTCTAATCTGATATTGTGGTTGCAGATGTCTAGTCTCCCTTATGGCTCTAATCTGATAGTGGTAGTGGGGTGGTAGATGTCTAGTCTCCCTTATGGCTCTAATTTGATAGTTGTAGTGGGGTGGTAGATGTCTAGTCTCCCTTATGGCTCTAATCTGATAGTGGTAGTGGGGTGGTAGATGTCTAGACTCCCTTATGGCTCTAATCTGATAGTGGTAGTGGGTTGGTAGATGTCTAGTCTCCCTTATGGCTCTAATCTGATAGTGGGGTGGCAGATGTCTAGTCTCCCTTATGGCTCTAATCTGATAGTGGGTTGGTAGATGTCTAGGCTCCCTTATGGCTCTAATTTGATAGTGGTAGTGGGGTGGTAAATGTCTAGTCTCCCTTATGGCTCTAATTTGATAGTGGTAGTGGGGTGGTAAATGTCTAGTCTCCCTTATGGCTCTAATTTGATAGTGGTAGTGGGGTGGTAGATGTCTAGTCTCCCTTATGGCTCTAATCTGATAGTGGTGGTGGGGTGGTAGATGTCTAGTCTCCCTTATGGCTCTAATCTGATAGTGGTAGAGGGGTGGCAGATGTCTAGTCTCCCTTATGGCTCTAATTTGATAGTGGTAGTGGGGTGGTAGATGTCTAGTCTCCCTTATGGCTCTAATCTGATAGTGGTAGTGGGTTGGTAGATGTCTAGTCTCTCTTATGGCTCTAATCTGATAGTGGTAGTGGGGTGGTAGATGTCTAGTCTCCCTTATGGCTCTAATTTGATAGTGGTAGTGGGGTGGTAGATGTCTAGTCTCCCTTATGGCTCTAATCTGATAGTGGTAGTGGGGTTGTAGATGTCTAGTCTCCCTTTTGGCTCTAATCTGACAGTGGGTTGGTAGATGTCTAGGCTCCCTTATGGCTCTAATTTGATAGTGGTAGTGGGGTGGTAGATGTCTAGTCTCCCTTATGGCTCTAATTTGATAGTGGTAGTGGGTTGGTAGATGTCTAGTCTCCCTTATGGCTCTAATCTGATATTGGGGTGGCAGATGTCTAGTCTCCCTTATGGTTCTAATCTGATAGTGGTAGTGGGGTGGTAGATGTCTAGTCTCCCTTATGGCTCTAATTTGATAGTTGTATTGGGGTGGTAGATGTCTAGTCTCCCTTATGGCTCTAATCTGATAGTGGTAGTGGGGTGGTAGATGTCTAGTCTCCCTTATGGCTCTAATCTGATAGTGGTAGTGGGTTGGTAGATGTCTAGTCTCACTTATGGCTCTAATCTGATAGTGGGGTGGCAGATGTCTAGTCTCCCTTATGGCTCTAATCTGATAGTGGTAGTGGGGTGGTAGATGTCTAGTCTCCCTTATGGCTCTAATTTGATAGTGGTAGTGGGGTGGTAGATGTCTAGTCTCCCTTATGGCTCTAATCGGATAGTGGTAGTGGGGTTGTAGATGTCTAGTCTCCCTTATGGCTCTAATCTGGTAGTGGCAGGGGGGTGTTAGATGTCTAGTCTCCCTTATGGCTCTAATCTGATAGTGGGTTGGTAGATGTCTAGTCTCCCTTATGGCTCTAATCTGATAGTGGTAGTGGGGTGGTAGATGTCTAGTCTCCCTTATTGCTCTAATCTGATAGTGGTAGAGGGGTGGCAGATGTCTAGTCTCCCTTATGGCTCTAATTTTATAGTGGTAGTGGGGTGGTAGATGTCTAGTCTCCCTTATGGCTCTAATCTGATAGTGGTAGTGGGTTGGTAGATGTCTAGTCTCCCTTATGGCTCTAATCTAATAGTGGTAGTGGGGTGGTAGATGTCTAGTCTCCCTTATGGCTCTAATTTGATAGTGGTAGTGGGGTGGTAGATGTCTAGTCTCCCGTATGGCTCTAATCTGATAGTGGTAGTGGGTTGGTAGATGTCTAGTCTCCCTTATTGCTCTAATCTGATAGTGGTAGTGGGGTGGTAGATGTCTAGTCTCCCTTATGGCTCTAATTTGATAGTGGTAGTGGGGTGGTAGATGTCTAGTCTCCCTTATGGCTCTAATCTGATAGTGGGTTGGTAGATGTCTAGGCTCCCTTATGGCTCTAATTTGATAGTGGTAGTGGGGTGGTAGATGTCTAGTCTCCCTTATGGCTCTAATTTGATAGTGGTAGTGGGGTGGTAGATGTCTAGTCTCCCTTATGGCTCTAATTTGATAGTGGTAGTGTGTTGGTAGATGTCTAGTCTCCCTTATGGCTCTAATCTGATATTGTGGTTGCAGATGTCTAGTCTCCCTTATGGCTCTAATCTGATAGTGGTAGTGGGGTGGTAGATGTCTAGTCTCCCTTATGGCTCTAATTTGATAGTTGTAGTGGGGTGGTAGATGTCTAGTCTCCCTTATGGCTCTAATCTGATAGTGGTAGTGGGGTGGTAGATGTCTAGACTCCCTTATGGCTCTAATCTGATAGTGGTAGTGGGTTGGTAGATGTCTAGTCTCCCTTATGGCTCTAATCTGATAGTGGGGTGGCAGATGTCTAGTCTCCCTTATGGCTCTAATCTGATAGTGGGTTGGTAGATGTCTAGGCTCCCTTATGGCTCTAATTTGATAGTGGTAGTGGGGTGGTAAATGTCTAGTCTCCCTTATGGCTCTAATTTGATAGTGGTAGTGGGTTGGTAGATGTCTAGTCTCCCTTATGGCTCTAATCTGATATTGGGGTGGCAGATGTCTAGTCTCCCTTATGGCTCTAATCTGATAGTGGTAGTGGGGTGGTAGATGTCTAGTCTCCCTTATGGCTCTAATTTGATAGTTGTAGTGGGGTGGTAGATGTCTAGTCTCCCTTATGGCTCTAATCTGATAGTGGTAGTGGGGTGGTAGATGTCTAGTCTCCCTTATGGCTCTAATCTGATAGTGGTAGTGGGTTGGTAGATGTCTAGTCTCCCTTATGGCTCTAATCTGATAATGGGGTGGCAGATGTCTAGTCTCCCTTATGGCTCTAATCTGATAGTGGTAGTGGGTTGGTAGATGTCTAGTCTCCCTTATGGCTCTAATCTGATAGTGGTAGTGGGGTTGTAGATGTCTAGGCTCCCTTATGGCTCTAATCTGATAGTGGGTTGGTAGATGTCTAGACTCCCTTATGGCTCTAATCTGATAGTGGTAGTGGGGTGGTAGATGTCTAGTCTCCCTTATGGCTCTAATTTGATAGTGGTAGTGGGGTGGAAGATGTCTAGACTCCCTTATGGCTCTAATCTGATAGTGGTATTGGGGTTGTAGATGTCTAGTCTCCCTTATGGCTCTAATTTGATAGTGGTAGTGGGGGGGTAGATGTCTAGTCTCCCTTATGCCTCTAATCTGATAGTGGTAGAGGGGTTGTAGATGTCTAGTCTCCCTTATGGCTCTAATCTGATAGTGGGTTGGTAGATGTCTAGACTCCCTTATGGCTCTAATCTGATAGTGGTAGTGGGGTGGTAAATGTCTAGTCTCCCTTATGGCTCTAATTTGATAGTGGTAGTGGGGTGGTAGATGTCTAGTCTCCCTTATGGCTCTAATCTGATAGTGGTGGTGGGGTGGTAGATGTCTAGTCTCCCTTATGGCTCTAATCTGATAGTGGTAGTGGGGTGGTAGATGTCTAGTCTCCCTTATGGCTCTAATTTGATAGTGGTAGTGGGGTGGTAGATGTCTAGTCTCCCTTATGGCTCTAATCTGATAGTGGTAGTGGGGTTGTAGATGTCTAGTCTCCCTTTTGGCTCTAATCTGACAGTGGGTTGGTAGATGTCTAGGCTCCCTTATGGCTCTAATTTGATAGTGGTAGTGGGGTGGTAGATGTCTAGTCTCCCTTATGGCTCTAATTTGATAGTGGTAGTGGGTTGGTAGATGTCTAGTCTCCCTTATGGCTCTAATCTGATATTGGGGTGGCAGATGTCTAGTCTCCCTTATGGTTCTAATCTGATAGTGGTAGTGGGGTGGTAGATGTCTAGTCTCCCTTATTGCTCTAATTTGATAGTTGTATTGGGGTGGTAGATGTCTAGTCTCCCTTATGGCTCTAATCTGATAGTGGTAGTGGGGTGGTAGATGTCTAGTCTCCCTTATGGCTCTAATCTGATAGTGGTAGTGGGTTGGTAGATGTCTAGTCTCACTTATGGCTCTAATCTGATAGTGGGGTGGCAGATGTCTAGTCTCCCTTATGGCTCTAATCTGATAGTGGTAGTGGGGTGGTAGATGTCTAGTCTCCCTTATGGCTCTAATTTGATAGTGGTAGTGGGGTGGTAGATGTCTAGTCTCCCTTATGGCTCTAATCGGATAGTGGTAGTGGGGTTGTAGATGTCTAGTCTCCCTTATGGCTCTAATCTGGTAGTGGCAGTGGGGTGTTAGATGTCTAGTCTCCCTTATGGCTCTAATCTGATAGTGGGTTGGTAGATGTCTAGTCTCCCTTATGGCTCTAATCTGATAGTGGTAGTGGGGTGGTAGATGTCTAGTCTCCCTTATTGCTCTAATCTGATAGTGGTAGAGGGGTGGCAGATGTCTAGTCTCCCTTATGGCTCTAATTTTATAGTGGTAGTGGGGTGGTAGATGTCTAGTCTCCCTTATGGCTCTAATCTGATAGTGGTAGTGGGTTGGTAGATGTCTAGTCTCCCTTATGGCTCTAATCTGATAGTGGTAGTGGGGTGGTAGATGTCTAGTCTCCCATATGGCTCTAATTTGATAGTGGTAGTGGGGTGGTAGATGTCTAGTCTCCCTTATGGCTCTAATCTGATAGTGGTAGTGGGGATGTAGATGTCTAGACTCCCTTATGGCTCTAATCTGATAGTGGTAGTGGGTTGGTAGATGTCTAGTCTCCCTTATGGCTCTAATCTGGTAGTGGTAGTGGGGTGGTAGATGTCTAGTCTCCCTTATGGCTCTAATCTAATAGTGGTAGTGGGGTGGTAGATGTCTAGTCTCCCTTATGGCTCTAATTTGATAGTGGTAGTGGGGTGGTAGATGTCTAGTCTCCCGTATGGCTCTAATCTGATAGTGGTAGTGGGTTGGTAGATGTCTAGTCTCCCTTATGGCTCTAATCTGATAGTGGTAGTGGGGTGGTAGATGTCTAGTCTCCCTTATGGCTCTAATTTGATAGTGGTAGTGGGGTGGTAGATGTCTAGGCTCCCTTATGGCTCTAATCTGATAGTGGGTTGGTAGATGTCTAGGCTCCCTTATGGCTCTAATTTGATAGTGGTAGTGGGGTGGTAGATGTCTAGTCTCCCTTATGGCTCTAATTTGATAGTGGTAGTGGGGTGGTAGATGTCTAGTCTCCCTTATGGCTCTAATTTGATAGTGGTAGTGTGTTGGTAGATGTCTAGTCTCCCTTATGGCTCTAATCTGATATTGTGGTGGCAGATGTCTAGTCTCCCTTATGGCTCTAATCTGATAGTGGTAGTGGGGTGGTAGATGTCTAGTCTCCCTTATGGCTCTAATTTGATAGTTGTAGTGGGGTGGTAGATGTCTAGTCTCCCTTATGGCTCTAATCTGATAGTGGTAGTGGGGTGGTAGATGTCTAGACTCCCTTATGGCTCTAATCTGATAGTGGTAGTGGGTTGGTAGATGTCTAGTCTCCCTTATGGCTCTAATCTGATAGTGGGGTGGCAGATGTCTAGTCTCCCTTATGGCTCTAATCTGATAGTGGTAGTATGGTGGTAGATGTGTAGTCTCCCTTATGGCTCTAATTTGATAGTGGTAGTGGGGTGGTAGATGTCTAGTCTCCCTTATGGCTCTAATCGGATAGTGGTAGTGGGGTTGTAGATGTCTAGTCTCCCTTATGGCTCTAATCTGGTAGTGGCAGTGGGGTGTTAGATGTCTAGTCTCCCTTATGGCTCTAATCTGATAGTGGGTTGGTAGATGTCTAGTCTCCCTTATGGCTCTAATCTGATAGTGGTAGTGGGTTGGTAGATGTCTAGTCTCCCTTATGGCTCTAATCTGATAGTGGTAGTGGCGTGGTAGATGTCTAGTCTCCCTTATGGCTCTAATTTGATAGTGTTAGTGGGGTGGTAGATGTCTAGTCTCCCTTATGGCTCTAATCTGATAGTGGTAGTGGGGATGTAGATGTCTAGACTCCCTTATGGCTCTAATCTGATAGTGGTAGTGGGTTGGTAGATGTCTAGTCTCCCTTGTGGCTCTAATCTGGTAGTGGTAGTGGGGTGGTAGATGTCTAGTCTCCCTTACGGCTCTAATCTAATAGTGGCAGTGGGGTGGTAGATGTCTAGTCTCCCTTATGGCTCTAATCTGATAGTGGTAGTGGGGTGGTAGATGTCTAGTCTCCCTTATGGCTCTAATTTGATAGTGGTAGTGGGGTGGTAGATGTCTAGTCTCCCTTATGGCTCTAATCTGATAGTGGTAGGGGGGTGGTAGATGTCTAGTCTCCCTTATGGCTCTAATCTGGTAGTGGTAGTGGGGTGGTAGATGTCTAGTCTCCCTTATGGCTCTAATCTGATAGTGCTAGGGGGGTGGTAGATGTCTAGGCTCCCTTATGGCTCTAATCTGGTAGTGGTAGTGGGGTGGTAGATGTCTAGTCTCCCATATGGCTCTAATCTGATAGAGGGGTGGTAGATGTCTAGTCTCCCTGATGGCTCTAATCTGATAGTGGTAGTGGGGTGGTAGATGTCTAGTCTTCCTTATGGCTCTAATTTGATAGTGGTAGTGGGGTGGCAGATGTCTAGTCTCCCTCATGGCTCTAATTTGATAGTGGTAGTGGGGTGGTAGATGTCTAGTCTCCCTTATGGCTCTAATCTGATAGTGGGGTGGTAGATGTCTAGTCTCCCGTATTGCTCTAATCTGATAGTGGTAGTGGGGTGGTAGATGTCTAGTCTCCCTTATGGCTCTAATCTGATAGTGGTAGTGGGTTGGTAGATGTCTAGTCTCCCTTATGGCTCTAATCTGATAGTGGTAGTGGGGTGGTAGATGTCTAGTCTCCCTTATGGCTCTAATTTGATAGTGGTAGTGGGGTGGTAGATGTCTAGTCTCCCTTATGGCTCTAATCTGATAGTGGTAGAGGGGTGGCAGATGTCTAGTCTCCCTTATGGCTCTAATTTGATAGTGGTAGTGGGGTGGTAGATGTCTAGTCTCCCTTATGGCTCTAATCTGATAGTGGTAGTGGGTTGTAGATGTCTAGTCTCCCTTAAGGCTCTAATCTGATAGTGGTAGTGGGGGGGTAGATGTCTAGTCTCCCTTATGGCTCTAATTTGATAGTGGTAGTGGGGTGGTAGATGTCTAGTCTCCCTTATGGCTCTAATCTGATAGTGGTAGTGGGGTTGTAGATGTCTAGTCTCCCTTATGGCTCTAATCTGATAGTGGGTTGGTAGATGTCTAGGCTCCCTTATGGCTCTAATTTGATAGTGGTAGTGGGGTGGTAGATGTCTAGTCTCCCTTATGGCTCTAATTTGATAGTGGTAGTGGGTTGGTAGATGTCTAGTCTCCCTTATGGCTCTAATCTGATATTGGGGTGGCAGATGTCTAGTCTCCCTTATGGCTCTAATCTGATAGTGGTAGTGGGGTGGTAGATGTCTAGTCTCCCTTATGGCTCTAATCTGATAGTGTTAGTGGGGTGGTAGATGTCTAGTCTCCCTTATGGCTCTAATTTGATAGTGTTAGTGGGGTGGTAGATGTCTAGTCTCCCTTATGGCTCTAATCTGATAGTGGTAGTGGGGATGTAGATGTCTAGACTCCCTTATGGCTCTAATCTGATAGTGGTAGTGGGTTGGTAGATGTCTAGTCTCCCTTATGGCTCTAATCTGGTAGTGGTAGTGGGGTGGTAGATGTCTAGTCTCCCTTACGGCTCTAATCTAATAGTGGTAGTGGGCTGGTAGATGTCTAGTCTCCCTTATGGCTCTAATCTGATAGTGGGGTGGTAGATGTCTAGTCTCCCGTATGGCTCTAATCTGATAGTGGTAGTGGGGTGGTAGATGTCTAGTCTCCCTTATGGCTCTAATCTGATAGTGGTAGTGGGTTGGTAGATGTCTAGTCTCCCTTATGGCTCTAATCTGATAGTGGTAGTGGGGTGGTAGATGTCTAGTCTCCCTTATGGCTCTAATTTGATAGTGGTAGTGGGGTGGTAGATGTCTAGTCTCCCTTATGGCTCTAATCTGATAGTGGTAGAGGGGTGGCAGATGTCTAGTCTCCCTTATGGCTCTAATTTGATAGTGGTAGTGGGGTGGTAGATGTCTAGTCTCCCTTATGGCTCTAATCTGATAGTGGTAGTGGGTTGGTAGATGTCTAGTCTCCCTTATGGCTCTAATCTGATAGTGGTAGTGGGGGGGTAGATGTCTAGTCTCCCTTATGGCTCTAATTTGATAGTGGTAGTGGGGTGGTAGATGTCTAGTCTCCCTTATGGCTCTAATCTGATAGTGGGTTGGTAGATGTCTAGGCTCCCTTATGGCTCTAATTTGATAGTGGTAGTGGGGTGGTAGATGTCTAGTCTCCCTTATGGCTCTAATTTGATAGTGGTAGTGGGTTGGTAGATGTCTAGTCTCCCTTATGGCTCTAATCTGATATTGGGGTGGCAGATGTCTAGTCTCCCTTATGGCTCTAATCTGATAGTGGTAGTGGGGTGGTAGATGTCTAGTCTCCCTTATGGCTCTAATCTGATAGTGGTAGTGGGGTGGTAGATGTCTAGTCTCCCTTTTGGCTCTAATTTGATAGTGTTAGTGGGGTGGTAGATGTCTAGTCTCCCTTATGGCTCTAATCTGATAGTGGTAGTGGGGTGGTAGATGTCTAGTCTCCCTTATGGCTCTAATCTGATAGTGGTAGTGGGTTGGTAGATGTCTAGTCTCCCTTATGGCTCTAATCTGATAATGGGGTGGCAGATGTCTAGTCTCCCTTATGGCTCTAATCTGATAGTGGTAGTGGGTTGGTAGATGTCTAGTCTCCCTTATGGCTCTAATCTGATAGTGGTAGTGGGGTTGTAGATGTCTAGTCTCCCTTATGGCTCTAATCTGATAGTGGGTTGGTAGATGTCTAGACTCCCTTATGGCTCTAATCTGATAGTGGTAGTGGGGTGGTAGATGTCTAGTCTCCCTTATGGCTCTAATTTGATAGTGGTAGTGGGGTGGAAGATGTCTAGTCTCCCTTATGGCTCTAATCTGATAGTGGTATTGGGGTTGTAGATGTCTAGTCTCCCTTATGGCTCTAATTTGATAGTGGTAGTGGGGGGGTAGATGTCTAGTCTCCCTTATGGCTCTAATCTGATAGTGGTAGAGGGGTTGTAGATGTCTAGTCTCCCTTATGGCTCTAATCTGATAGTGGGTTGGTAGATGTCTAGACTCCCTTATGGCTCTAATCTGATAGTGGTAGTGGGGTGGTAAATGTCTAGTCTCCCTTATGGCTCTAATTTGATAGTGGTAGTGGGGTGGTAGATGTCTAGTCTCCCTTATGGCTCTAATCTGATAGTGGTGGTGGGGTGGTAGATGTCTAGTCTCCCTTATGGCTCTAATTTGATAGTGGTAGTGGGGTGGTAGATGTCTAGTCTCCCTTATGGCTCTAATCTGATAGTGGTAGTGGGTTGGTAGATGTCTAGTCTCTCTTATGGCTCTAATCTGATAGTGGTAGTGGGGTGGTAGATGTCTAGTCTCCCTTATGGCTCTAATTTGATAGTGGTAGTGGGGTGGTAGATGTCTAGTCTCCCTTATGGCTCTAATCTGATAGTGGTAGTGGGGTTGTAGATGTCTAGTCTCCCTTTTGGCTCTAATCTGACAGTGGGTTGGTAGATGTCTAGGCTCCCTTATGGCTCTAATTTGATAGTGGTAGTGGGGTGGTAGATGTCTAGTCTCCCTTATGGCTCTAATTTGATAGTGGTAGTGGGTTGGTAGATGTCTAGTCTCCCTTATGGCTCTAATCTGATATTGGGGTGGCAGATGTCTAGTCTCCCTTATGGTTCTAATCTGATAGTGGTAGTGGGGTGGTAGATGTCTAGTCTCCCTTATGGCTCTAATTTGATAGTTGTATTGGGGTGGTAGATGTCTAGTCTCCCTTATGGCTCTAATCTGATAGTGGTAGTGGGGTGGTAGATGTCTAGTCTCCCTTATGGCTCTAATCTGATAGTGGTAGTGGGTTGGTAGATGTCTAGTCTCACTTATGCCTCTAATCTGATAGTGGGGTGGCAGATGTCTAGTCTCCCTTATGGCTCTAATCTGATAGTGGTAGTGGGGTGGTAGATGTCTAGTCTCCCTTATGGCTCTAATTTGATAGTGGTAGTGGGGTGGTAGATGTCTAGTCTCCCTTATGGCTCTAATCGGATAGTGGTAGTGGGGTTGTAGATGTCTAGTCTCCCTTATGGCTCTAATCTGGTAGTGGCAGTGGGGTGTTGGATGTCTAGTCTCCCTTATGGCTCTAATCTGATAGTGGGTTGGTAGATGTCTAGTCTCCCTTATGGCTCTAATCTGATAGTGGCAGTGGGGTGGTAGATGTCTAGTCTCCCTTATGGCTCTAATCTGATAGTGGTAGAGGGGTGGTAGATGTCTAGTCTCCCTTATGGCTCTAATTTTATAGTGGTAGTGGGGTGGTAGATGTCTAGTCTCCCTTATGGCTCTAATCTGATAGTGGTAGTGGGTTGGTAGATGTCTAGTCTCCCTTATGGCTCTAATCTGATAGTGGTAGTGGGGTGGTAGATGTCTAGTCTCCCTTATGGCTCTAATCTGATAGTGGTAGTGGGGTGGTAGATGTCTAGTCTCCCTTATGGCTCTAATTTGATAGTTGTAGTGGGGTGGTAGATGTCTAGTCTCCCTTATGGCTCTAATCTGATAGTGGTAGTGGGGTGGTAGATGTCTAGACTCCCTTATGGCTCTAATCTGATAGTGGTAGTGGGTTGGTAGATGTCTAGTCTCCCTTATGGCTCTAATCTGATAGTGGGGTGGCAGATGTCTAGTCTCCCTTATGGCTCTAATCTGATAGTGGGTTGGTAGATGTCTAGGCTCCCTTATGGCTCTAATTTGATAGTGGTAGTGGGGTGGTAAATGTCTAGTCTCCCTTATGGCTCTAATTTGATAGTGGTAGTGGGGTGGTAAATGTCTAGTCTCCCTTATGGCTCTAATTTGATAGTGGTAGTGGGGTGGTAGATGTCTAGTCTCCCTTATGGCTCTAATCTGATAGTGGTGGTGGGGTGGTAGATGTCTAGTCTCCCTTATGGCTCTAATCTGATAGTGGTAGAGGGGTGGCAGATGTCTAGTCTCCCTTATGGCTCTAATTTGATAGTGGTAGTGGGGTGGTAGATGTCTAGTCTCCCTTATGGCTCTAATCTGATAGTGGTAGTGGGTTGGTAGATGTCTAGTCTCTCTTATGGCTCTAATCTGATAGTGGTAGTGGGGTGGTAGATGTCTAGTCTCCCTTATGGCTCTAATTTGATAGTGGTAGTGGGGTGGTAGATGTCTAGTCTCCCTTATGGCTCTAATCTGATAGTGGTAGTGGGGTTGTAGATGTCTAGTCTCCCTTTTGGCTCTAATCTGACAGTGGGTTGGTAGATGTCTAGGCTCCCTTATGGCTCTAATTTGATAGTGGTAGTGGGGTGGTAGATGTCTAGTCTCCCTTATGGCTCTAATTTGATAGTGGTAGTGGGTTGGTAGATGTCTAGTCTCCCTTATGGCTCTAATCTGATATTGGGGTGGCAGATGTCTAGTCTCCCTTATGGTTCTAATCTGATAGTGGTAGTGGGGTGGTAGATGTCTAGTCTCCCTTATGGCTCTAATTTGATAGTTGTATTGGGGTGGTAGATGTCTAGTCTCCCTTATGGCTCTAATCTGATAGTGGTAGTGGGGTGGTAGATGTCTAGTCTCCCTTATGGCTCTAATCTGATAGTGGTAGTGGGTTGGTAGATGTCTAGTCTCACTTATGGCTCTAATCTGATAGTGGGGTGGCAGATGTCTAGTCTCCCTTATGGCTCTAATCTGATAGTGGTAGTGGGGTGGTAGATGTCTAGTCTCCCTTATGGCTCTAATTTGATAGTGGTAGTGGGGTGGTAGATGTCTAGTCTCCCTTATGGCTCTAATCGGATAGTGGTAGTGGGGTTGTAGATGTCTAGTCTCCCTTATGGCTCTAATCTGGTAGTGGCAGGGGGGTGTTAGATGTCTAGTCTCCCTTATGGCTCTAATCTGATAGTGGGTTGGTAGATGTCTAGTCTCCCTTATGGCTCTAATCTGATAGTGGTAGTGGGGTGGTAGATGTCTAGTCTCCCTTATTGCTCTAATCTGATAGTGGTAGAGGGGTGGCAGATGTCTAGTCTCCCTTATGGCTCTAATTTTATAGTGGTAGTGGGGTGGTAGATGTCTAGTCTCCCTTATGGCTCTAATCTGATAGTGGTAGTGGGTTGGTAGATGTCTAGTCTCCCTTATGGCTCTAATCTAATAGTGGTAGTGGGGTGGTAGATGTCTAGTCTCCCTTATGGCTCTAATTTGATAGTGGTAGTGGGGTGGTAGATGTCTAGTCTCCCGTATGGCTCTAATCTGATAGTGGTAGTGGGTTGGTAGATGTCTAGTCTCCCTTATTGCTCTAATCTGATAGTGGTAGTGGGGTGGTAGATGTCTAGTCTCCCTTATGGCTCTAATTTGATAGTGGTAGTGGGGTGGTAGATGTCTAGTCTCCCTTATGGCTCTAATCTGATAGTGGGTTGGTAGATGTCTAGGCTCCCTTATGGCTCTAATTTGATAGTGGTAGTGGGGTGGTAGATGTCTAGTCTCCCTTATGGCTCTAATTTGATAGTGGTAGTGGGGTGGTAGATGTCTAGTCTCCCTTATGGCTCTAATTTGATAGTGGTAGTGTGTTGGTAGATGTCTAGTCTCCCTTATGGCTCTAATCTGATATTGTGGTTGCAGATGTCTAGTCTCCCTTATGGCTCTAATCTGATAGTGGTAGTGGGGTGGTAGATGTCTAGTCTCCCTTATGGCTCTAATTTGATAGTTGTAGTGGGGTGGTAGATGTCTAGTCTCCCTTATGGCTCTAATCTGATAGTGGTAGTGGGGTGGTAGATGTCTAGACTCCCTTATGGCTCTAATCTGATAGTTGTAGTGGGTTGGTAGATGTCTAGTCTCCCTTATGGCTCTAATCTGATAGTGGGGTGGCAGATGTCTAGTCTCCCTTATGGCTCTAATCTGATAGTGGGTTGGTAGATGTCTAGGCTCCCTTATGGCTCTAATTTGATAGTGGTAGTGGGGTGGTAAATGTCTAGTCTCCCTTATGGCTCTAATTTGATAGTGGTAGTGGGTTGGTAGATGTCTAGTCTCCCTTATGGCTCTAATCTGATATTGGGGTGGCAGATGTCTAGTCTCCCTTATGGCTCTAATCTGATAGTGGTAGTGGGGTGGTAGATGTCTAGTCTCCCTTATGGCTCTAATTTGATAGTTGTAGTGGGGTGGTAGATGTCTAGTCTCCCTTATGGCTCTAATCTGATAGTGGTAGTGGGGTGGTAGATGTCTAGTCTCCCTTATGGCTCTAATCTGATAGTGGTAGTGGGTTGGTAGATGTCTAGTCTCCCTTATGGCTCTAATCTGATAATGGGGTGGCAGATGTCTAGTCTCCCTTATGGCTCTAATCTGATAGTGGTAGTGGGTTGGTAGATGTCTAGTCTCCCTTATGGCTCTAATCTGATAGTGGTAGTGGGGTTGTAGATGTCTAGTCTCCCTTATGGCTCTAATCTGATAGTGGGTTGGTAGATGTCTAGACTCCCTTATGGCTCTAATCTGATAGTGGTAGTGGGGTGGTAGATGTCTAGTCTCCCTTATGGCTCTAATTTGATAGTGGTAGTGGGGTGGAAGATGTCTAGACTCCCTTATGGCTCTAATCTGATAGTGGTATTGGGGTTGTAGATGTCTAGTCTCCCTTATGGCTCTAATTTGATAGTGGTAGTGGGGGGGTAGATGTCTAGTCTCCCTTATGCCTCTAATCTGATAGTGGTAGAGGGGTTGTAGATGTCTAGTCTCCCTTATGGCTCTAATCTGATAGTGGGTTGGTAGATGTCTAGACTCCCTTATGGCTCTAATCTGATAGTGGTAGTGGGGTGGTAAATGTCTAGTCTCCCTTATGGCTCTAATTTGATAGTGGTAGTGGGGTGGTAGATGTCTAGTCTCCCTTATGGCTCTAATCTGATAGTGGTGGTGGGGTGGTAGATGTCTAGTCTCCCTTATGGCTCTAATCTGATAGTGGTAGTGGGGTGGTAGATGTCTAGTCTCCCTTATGGCTCTAATTTGATAGTGGTAGTGGGGTGGTAGATGTCTAGTCTCCCTTATGGCTCTAATCTGATAGTGGTAGTGGGGTTGTAGATGTCTAGTCTCCCTTTTGGCTCTAATCTGACAGTGGGTTGGTAGATGTCTAGGCTCCCTTATGGCTCTAATTTGATAGTGGTAGTGGGGTGGTAGATGTCTAGTCTCCCTTATGGCTCTAATTTGATAGTGGTAGTGGGTTGGTAGATGTCTAGTCTCCCTTATGGCTCTAATCTGATATTGGGGTGGCAGATGTCTAGTCTCCCTTATGGTTCTAATCTGATAGTGGTAGTGGGGTGGTAGATGTCTAGTCTCCCTTATTGCTCTAATTTGATAGTTGTATTGGGGTGGTAGATGTCTAGTCTCCCTTATGGCTCTAATCTGATAGTGGTAGTGGGGTGGTAGATGTCTAGTCTCCCTTATGGCTCTAATCTGATAGTGGTAGTGGGTTGGTAGATGTCTAGTCTCACTTATGGCTCTAATCTGATAGTGGGGTGGCAGATGTCTAGTCTCCCTTATGGCTCTAATCTGATAGTGGTAGTGGGGTGGTAGATGTCTAGTCTCCCTTATGGCTCTAATTTGATAGTGGTAGTGGGGTGGTAGATGTCTAGTCTCCCTTATGGCTCTAATCGGATAGTGGTAGTGGGGTTGTAGATGTCTAGTCTCCCTTATGGCTCTAATCTGGTAGTGGCAGTGGGGTGTTAGATGTCTAGTCTCCCTTATGGCTCTAATCTGATAGTGGGTTGGTAGATGTCTAGTCTCCCTTATGGCTCTAATCTGATAGTGGTAGTGGGGTGGTAGATGTCTAGTCTCCCTTATTGCTCTAATCTGATAGTGGTAGAGGGGTGGCAGATGTCTAGTCTCCCTTATGGCTCTAATTTTATAGTGGTAGTGGGGTGGTAGATGTCTAGTCTCCCTTATGGCTCTAATCTGATAGTGGTAGTGGGTTGGTAGATGTCTAGTCTCCCTTATGGCTCTAATCTGATAGTGGTAGTGGGGTGGTAGATGTCTAGTCTCCCATATGGCTCTAATTTGATAGTGGTAGTGGGGTGGTAGATGTCTAGTCTCCCTTATGGCTCTAATCTGATAGTGGTAGTGGGGATGTAGATGTCTAGTCTCCCTTATGGCTCTAATCTGATAGTGGTAGTGGGTTGGTAGATGTCTAGTCTCCCTTATGGCTCTAATCTGGTAGTGGTAGTGGGGTGGTAGATGTCTAGTCTCCCTTATGGCTCTAATCTAATAGTGGTAGTGGGGTGGTAGATGTCTAGTCTCCCTTATGGCTCTAATCTGATAGTGGTAGTGGGGTGGTAGATGTCTAGTCTCCCGTATGGCTCTAATCTGATAGTGGTAGTGGGTTGGTAGATGTCTAGTCTCCCTTATGGCTCTAATCTGATAGTGGTAGTGGGGTGGTAGATGTCTAGTCTCCCTTATGGCTCTAATTTGATAGTGGTAGTGGGGTGGTAGATGTCTAGGCTCCCTTATGGCTCTAATCTGATAGTGGGTTGGTAGATGTCTAGGCTCCCTTATGGCTCTAATTTGATAGTGGTAGTGGGGTGGTAGATGTCTAGTCTCCCTTATGGCTCTAATTTGATAGTGGTAGTGGGGTGGTAGATGTCTAGTCTCCCTTATGGCTCTAATTTGATAGTGGTAGTGTGTTGGTAGATGTCTAGTCTCCCTTATGGCTCTAATCTGATATTGTGGTGGCAGATGTCTAGTCTCCCTTATGGCTCTAATCTGATAGTGGTAGTGGGGTGGTAGATGTCTAGTCTCCCTTATGGCTCTAATTTGATAGTTGTAGTGGGGTGGTAGATGTCTAGTCTCCCTTATGGCTCTAATCTGATAGTGGTAGTGGGGTGGTAGATGTCTAGACTCCCTTATGGCTCTAATCTGATAGTGGTAGTGGGTTGGTAGATGTCTAGTCTCCCTTATGGCTCTAATCTGATAGTGGGGTGGCAGATGTCTAGTCTCCCTTATGGCTCTAATCTGATAGTGGTAGTATGGTGGTAGATGTGTAGTCTCCCTTATGGCTCTAATTTGATAGTGGTAGTGGGGTGGTAGATGTCTAGTCTCCCTTATGGCTCTAATCGGATAGTGGTAGTGGGGTTGTAGATGTCTAGTCTCCCTTATGGCTCTAATCTGGTAGTGGCAGTGGGGTGTTAGATGTCTAGTCTCCCTTATGGCTCTAATCTGATAGTGGGTTGGTAGATGTCTAGTCTCCCTTATGGCTCTAATCTGATAGTGGTAGTGGGTTGGTAGATGTCTAGTCTCCCTTATGGCTCTAATCTGATAGTGGTAGTGGGGTGGTAGATGTCTAGTCTCCCTTATGGCTCTAATTTGATAGTGTTAGTGGGGTGGTAGATGTCTAGTCTCCCTTATGGCTCTAATCTGATAGTGGTAGTGGGGATGTAGATGTCTAGACTCCCTTATGGCTCTAATCTGATAGTGGTAGTGGGTTGGTAGATGTCTAGTCTCCCTTGTGGCTCTAATCTGGTAGTGGTAGTGGGGTGGTAGATGTCTAGTCTCCCTTACGGCTCTAATCTAATAGTGGCAGTGGGGTGGTAGATGTCTAGTCTCCCTTATGGCTCTAATCTGATAGTGGTAGTGGGGTGGTAGATGTCTAGTCTCCCTTATGGCTCTAATTTGATAGTGGTAGTGGGGTGGTAGATGTCTAGTCTCCCTTATGGCTCTAATCTGATAGTGGTAGGGGGGTGGTAGATGTCTAGTCTCCCTTATGGCTCTAATCTGGTAGTGGTAGTGGGGTGGTAGATGTCTAGTCTCCCTTATGGCTCTAATCTGATAGTGCTAGGGGGGTGGTAGATGTCTAGGCTCCCTTATGGCTCTAATCTGGTAGTGGTAGTGGGGTGGTAGATGTCTAGTCTCCCATATGGCTCTAATCTGATAGAGGGGTGGTAGATGTCTAGTCTCCCTGATGGCTCTAATCTGATAGTGGTAGTGGGGTGGTAGATGTCTAGTCTTCCTTATGGCTCTAATTTGATAGTGGTAGTGGGGTGGCAGATGTCTAGTCTCCCTCATGGCTCTAATTTGATAGTGGTAGTGGGGTGGTAGATGTCTAGTCTCCCTTATGGCTCTAATCTGATAGTGGGGTGGTAGATGTCTAGTCTCCCGTATTGCTCTAATCTGATAGTGGTAGTGGGGTGGTAGATGTCTAGTCTCCCTTATGGCTCTAATCTGATAGTGGTAGTGGGTTGGTAGATGTCTAGTCTCCCTTATGGCTCTAATCTGATAGTGGTAGTGGGGTGGTAGATGTCTAGTCTCCCTTATGGCTCTAATTTGATAGTGGTAGTGGGGTGGTAGATGTCTAGTCTCCCTTATGGCTCTAATCTGATAGTGGTAGAGGGGTGGCAGATGTCTAGTCTCCCTTATGGCTCTAATTTGATAGTGGTAGTGGGGTGGTAGATGTCTAGTCTCCCTTATGGCTCTAATCTGATAGTGGTAGTGGGTTGTAGATGTCTAGTCTCCCTTAAGGCTCTAATCTGATAGTGGTAGTGGGGGGGTAGATGTCTAGTCTCCCTTATGGCTCTAATTTGATAGTGGTAGTGGGGTGGTAGATGTCTAGTCTCCCTTATGGCTCTAATCTGATAGTGGTAGTGGGGTTGTAGATGTCTAGTCTCCCTTATGGCTCTAATCTGATAGTGGGTTGGTAGATGTCTAGGCTCCCTTATGGCTCTAATTTGATAGTGGTAGTGGGGTGGTAGATGTCTAGTCTCCCTTATGGCTCTAATTTGATAGTGGTAGTGGGTTGGTAGATGTCTTATCTCCCTTATGGCTCTAATCTGATATTGGGGTGGCAGATGTCTAGTCTCCCTTATGGCTCTAATCTGATAGTGGTAGTGGGGTGGTAGATGTCTAGTCTCCCTTATGGCTCTAATCTGATAGTGTTAGTGGGGTGGTAGATGTCTAGTCTCCCTTATGGCTCTAATTTGATAGTGTTAGTGGGGTGGTAGATGTCTAGTCTCCCTTATGGCTCTAATCTGATAGTGGTAGTGGGGATGTAGATGTCTAGACTCCCTTATGGCTCTAATCTGATAGTGGTAGTGGGTTGGTAGATGTCTAGTCTCCCTTATGGCTCTAATCTGGTAGTGGTAGTGGGGTGGTAGATGTCTAGTCTCCCTTACGGCTCTAATCTAATAGTGGTAGTGGGCTGGTAGATGTCTAGTCTCCCTTATGGCTCTAATCTGATAGTGGGGTGGTAGATGTCTAGTCTCCCGTATGGCTCTAATCTGATAGTGGTAGTGGGGTGGTAGATGTCTAGTCTCCCTTATGGCTCTAATCTGATAGTGGTAGTGGGTTGGTAGATGTCTAGTCTCCCTTATGGCTCTAATCTGATAGTGGTAGTGGGGTGGTAGATGTCTAGTCTCCCTTATGGCTCTAATTTGATAGTGGTAGTGGGGTGGTAGATGTCTAGTCTCCCTTATGGCTCTAATCTGATAGTGGGTTGGTAGATGTCTAGGCTCCCTTATGGCTCTAATTTGATAGTGGTAGTGGGGTGGTAGATGTCTAGTCTCCCTTATGGCTCTAATTTGATAGTGGTAGTGGGTTGGTAGATGTCTAGTCTCCCTTATGGCTCTAATCTGATATTGGGGTGGCAGATGTCTAGTCTCCCTTATGGCTCTAATCTGATAGTGGTAGTGGGGTGGTAGATGTCTAGTCTCCCTTATGGCTCTAATCTGATAGTGGTAGTGGGGATGTAGATGTCTAGACTCCCTTATGGCTCTAATCTGATAGTGGTAGTGGGTTGGTAGATGTCTAGTCTCCCTTATGGCTCTAATCTGGTAGTGGTAGTGGGGTGGTAGATGTCTAGTCTCCCTTACGGCTCTAATCTAATAGTGGTAGTGGGCTGGTAGATGTCTAGTCTCCCTTATGGCTCTAATCTGATAGTGGGTTGGTAGATGTCTAGGCTCCCTTATGGCTCTAATCTGATAGTGGTAGTGGGGTGGTAGATGTCTAGTCTCCCTTATGGCTCTAATTTGATAGTGGTAGTGGGTTGGTAGATGTCTAGTCTCCCTTATGGCTCTAATCTGATATTGGGGTGGCAGATGTCTAGTCTCCCTTATGGCTCTAATCTGATAGTGGTAGTGGGGTGGTAGATGTCTAGTCTCCCTTATGGCTCTAATTTGATAGTGTTAGTGGGGTGGTAGATGTCTAGTCTCCCTTATGGCTCTAATCTGATAGTGGTAGTGGGGATGTAGATGTCTAGACTCCCTTATGGCTCTAATCTGATAGTGGTAGTGGGTTGGTAGATGTCTAGTCTCCCTTATGGCTCTAATCTGGTAGTGGTAGTGGGGTGGTAGATGTCTAGTCTCCCTTACGGCTCTAATCTAATAGTGGCAGTGGGGTGGTAGATGTCTAGTCTCCCTTATGGCTCTAATCTGATAGTGGTAGTGGGGTGGTAGATGTCTAGTCTCCCTTATGGCTCTAATTTGATAGTGGTAGTGGGGTGGTAGATGTCTAGTCTCCCTTATGGCTCTAATCTGATAGTGGTAGGGGGGTGGTAGATGTCTAGTCTCCCTTATGGCTCTAATCTGATAGTGGTAGTGGGGTGGTAGATGTCTAGTCTCCCTTATGGCTCTAATCTGATAGTGCTAGGGGGGTGGTAGATGTCTAGGCTCCCTTATGGCTCTAATCTGGTAGTGGTAGTGGGGTGGTAGATGTCTAGTCTCCCATATGGCTCTAATCTGATAGAGGGGTGGTAGATGTCTAGTCTCCCTGATGGCTCTAATCTGATAGTGGTAGTGGGGTGGTAGATGTCTAGTCTTCCTTATGGCTCTAATTTGATAGTGGTAGTGGGGTGGCAGATGTCTAGTCTCCCTCATGGCTCTAATTTGATAGTGGTAGTGGGGTGGTAGATGTCTAGTCTCCCTTATGGCTCTAATCTGATAGTGGGGTGGTAGATGTCTAGTCTCCCGTATTGCTCTAATCTGATAGTGGTAGTGGGGTGGTAGATGTCTAGTCTCCCTTATGGCTCTAATCTGATAGTGGTAGTGGGTTGGTAGATGTCTAGTCTCCCTTATGGCTCTAATCTGATAGTGGTAGTGGGGTGGTAGATGTCTAGTCTCCCTTATGGCTCTAATTTGATAGTGGTAGTGGGGTGGTAGATGTCTAGTCTCCCTTATGGCTCTAATCTGATAGTGGTAGAGGGGTGGCAGATGTCTAGTCTCCCTTATGGCTCTAATTTGATAGTGGTAGTGGGGTGGTAGATGTCTAGTCTCCCTTATGGCTCTAATCTGATAGTGGTAGTGGGTTGTAGATGTCTAGTCTCCCTTATGGCTCTAATCTGATAGTGGTAGTGGGGGGGTAGATGTCTAGTCTCCCTTATGGCTCTAATTTGATAGTGGTAGTGGGGTGGTAGATGTCTAGTCTCCCTTATGGCTCTAATCTGATAGTGGTAGTGGGGTTGTAGATGTCTAGTCTCCCTTATGGCTCTAATCTGATAGTGGGTTGGTAGATGTCTAGGCTCCCTTATGGCTCTAATTTGATAGTGGTAGTGGGGTGGTAGATGTCTAGTCTCCCTTATGGCTCTAATTTGATAGTGGTAGTGGGTTGGTAGATGTCTAGTCTCCCTTATGGCTCTAATCTGATATTGGGGTGGCAGATGTCTAGTCTCCCTTATGGCTCTAATCTGATAGTGGTAGTGGGGTGGTAGATGTCTAGTCTCCCTTATGGCTCTAATCTGATAGTGTTAGTGGGGTGGTAGATGTCTAGTCTCCCTTATGGCTCTAATTTGATAGTGTTAGTGGGGTGGTAGATGTCTAGTCTCCCTTATGGCTCTAATCTGATAGTGGTAGTGGGGATGTAGATGTCTAGACTCCCTTATGGCTCTAATCTGATAGTGGTAGTGGGTTGGTAGATGTCTAGTCTCCCTTATGGCTCTAATCTGGTAGTGGTAGTGGGGTGGTAGATGTCTAGTCTCCCTTACGGCTCTAATCTAATAGTGGTAGTGGGCTGGTAGATGTCTAGTCTCCCTTATGGCTCTAATCTGATAGTGGGGTGGTAGATGTCTAGTCTCCGGTATGGCTCTAATCTGATAGTGGTAGTGGGGTGGTAGATGTCTAGTCTCCCTTATGGCTCTAATCTGATAGTGGTAGTGGGTTGGTAGATGTCTAGTCTCCCTTATGGCTCTAATCTGATAGTGGTAGTGGGGTGGTAGATGTCTAGTCTCCCTTATGGCTCTAATTTGATAGTGGTAGTGGGGTGGTAGATGTCTAGTCTCCCTTATGGCTCTAATCTGATAGTGGTAGAGGGGTGGCAGATGTCTAGTCTCCCTTATGGCTCTAATTTGATAGTGGTAGTGGGGTGGTAGATGTCTAGTCTCCCTTATGGCTCTAATCTGATAGTGGTAGTGGGTTGGTAGATGTCTAGTCTCCCTTATGGCTCTAATCTGATAGTGGTAGTGGGGGGGTAGATGTCTAGTCTCCCTTATGGCTCTAATTTGATAGTGGTAGTGGGGTGGTAGATGTCTAGTCTCCCTTATGGCTCTAATCTGATAGTGGGTTGGTAGATGTCTAGGCTCCCTTATGGCTCTAATTTGATAGTGGTAGTGGGGTGGTAGATGTCTAGTCTCCCTTATGGCTCTAATTTGATAGTGGTAGTGGGTTGGTAGATGTCTAATCTCCCTTATGGCTCTAATCTGATATTGGGGTGGCAGATGTCTAGTCTCCCTTATGGCTCTAATCTGATAGTGGTAATGGGGTGGTAGATGTCTAGTCTCCCTTATGGCTCTAATCTGATAGTGGTAGTGGGGTGGTAGATGTCTAGTCTCCCTTATGGCTCTAATTTGATAGTGTTAGTGGGGTGGTAGATGTCTAGTCTCCCTTATGGCTCTAATCTGATAGTGGTAGTGGGGATGTAGATGTCTAGACTCCCTTATGGCTCTAATCTGATAGTGGTAGTGGGTTGGTAGATGTCTAGTCTCCCTTATGGCTCTAATCTGGTAGTGGTAGTGGGGTGGTAGATGTCTAGTCTCCCTTACGGCTCTAATCTAATAGTGGTAGTGGGCTGGTAGATGTCTAGTCTCCCTTATGGCTCTAATCTGATAGTGGGTTGGTAGATGTCTAGGCTCCCTTATGGCTCTAATTTGATAGTGGTAGTGGGGTGGTAGATGTCTATTCTCCCTTATGGCTCTAATTTGATAGTGGTAGTGGGTTGGTAGATGTCTAGTCTCCCTTATGGCTCTAATCTGATATTGGGGTGGCAGATGTCTAGTCTCCCTTATGGCTCTAATCTGATAGTGGTAGTGGGGTGGTAGATGTCTAGTCTCCCTTATGGCTCTAATTTGATAGTGTTAGTGGGGTGGTAGATGTCTAGTCTCCCTTATGGCTCTAATCTGATAGTGGTAGTGGGGATGTAGATGTCTAGACTCCCTTTTGGCTCTAATCTGATAGTGGTAGTGGGTTGGTAGATGTCTAGTCTCCCTTATGGCTCTAATCTGGTAGTGGTAGTGGGGTGGTAGATGTCTAGTCTCCCTTACGGCTCTAATCTAATAGTGGTAGTGGGCTGGTAGATGTCTAGTCTCCCTTATGGCTCTAATCTGATAGTGGTAGTGGGGTGGTAGATGTTTAGTCTCCCTTATGGCTCTAATTTGATAGTGGTAGTGGGGTGGCAGATGTCTAGTCTCCCTTATGGCTCTAATCTGATAGTGGTAGGGGGGTGGTAGATGTCTAGTCTCCCTTATGGCTCTAATCTGGTAGTGGTAGTGGGGTGGTAGATGTCTAGTCTCCCTTATGGCTCTAATCTGATAGTGCTAGGGGGGTGGTAGATGTCTAGGCTCCCTTATGGCTCTAATCTGGTAGTGGTAGTGGGGTGGTAGATGTCTAGTCTCCCATATGGCTCTAATCTGATAGAGGGGTGGTAGATGTCTAGTCTCCCTGCTGGCTCTAATCTGATAGTGGTAGTGGGGTGGTAGATGTCTAGTCTCCCTTATGGCTCTAATTTTATAGTGGTAGTGGGGTGGTAGATGTCTAGTCTCCCTTATGGCTCTAATCTGATAGTGGGGTGGTAGATGTCTAGTCTCCCGTATGGCTCTAATCTGATAGTGGTAGTGGGGTGGTAGATGTCTAGTCTCCCTTATGGCTCTAATCTGATAGTGGTAGTGGGTTGGTAGATGTCTAGTCTCCCTTATGGCTCTAATCTGATAGTGGTAGTGGGGTGGTAGATGTCTAGTCTCCCTTATGGCTCTAATTTGATAGTGGTAGTGGGGTGGTAGATGTCTAGTCTCCCTTATGGCTCTAATCTGATAGTGGTAGGGGGGTGGCAGATGTCTAGTCTCCCTTATGGCTCTAATTTGATAGTGGTAGTGGGGTGGTAGATGTCTAGTCTCCCTTATGGCTCTAATCTGATAGTGGTAGTTGGGTGGTAGATGTCTAGTCTCCCTTATGGCTGTAATCTGATAGTGGTAGTGGGGGGGTAGATGTCTAGTCTCCCTTATGGCTCTAATTTGATAGTGGTAGTGGGGTGGTAGATGTCTAGTCTCCCTTATGGCTCTAATCTGATAGTGGTAGTGGGGTTGTAGATGTCTAGTCTCCCTTATGGCTCTAATCTGATAGTGGGTTGGTAGATGTCTAGGCTCCCTTATGGCTCTAATTTGATAGTGGTAGTGGGGTGGTAGATGTCTAGTCTCCCTTATGGCTCTAATTTGATAGTTGTAGTGGGGAGGTAGATGTCTAGTCTCCCTTATGGCTCTAATCTGATAGTGGTAGTGGGGTGGTAGATGTCTAGACTCCCTTATGGCTCTAATCTGATAGTGGTAGTGGGTTGGTAGATGTCTAGTCTCCCTTATGGCTCTAATCTGATAGTGGGGTGGCAGATGTCTAGTCTCCCTTATGGCTCTAATCTGATAGTGGTAGTGGGGTGGTAGATGTCTAGTCTCCCTTATGGCTCTAATCGGATAGTGGTAGTGGGGTTGTAGATTTCTAGTCTCCCTTATGGTTCTAATCTGGTAGTGGCAGTGGGGTGTTAGATGTCTAGTCTCCCTTATGGCTCTAATCTGATAGTGGGTTGGTAGATGTCTAGTCTCCCTTATGGCTCTAATCTGATAGTGGTAGTGGGGTGTTAGATGTCTAGTCTCCCTTATGGCTCTAATCTGATAGTGGTAGAGGGGTGGCAGATGTCTAGTCTCCCTTATGGCTCTAATTTTATAGTGGTAGTGGGGTGGTAGATGTATAGTCTCCCTTATGGCTCTAATCTGATAGTGGTAGTGGGTTGGTAGATGTTTAGTCTCCCTTATGGCTCTAATCTGATAGTGGTAGTGGGGTGGTAGATGTCTAGTCTCCCTTATGGCTCTAATTTGATAGTGGTAGTGGGGTGGTAGATGTCTAGTCTCCCTTATGGCTCTAATCTGATAGTGGTAGTGGGGATGTAGATGTCTAGTCTCCCTTATGGCTCTAATCTGATAGTGGGTTGGTAGATGTCTAGGCTCCCTTATGGCTCTAATTTGATAGTGGTAGTGGGGTGGTAGATGTCTAGTCTCCCTTATGGCTCTAATTTGATAGTTGTAGTGGGGAGGTAGATGTCTAGTCTCCCTTATGGCTCTAATCTGATAGTGGTAGTGGGGTGGTAGATGTCTAGACTCCCTTATGGCTCTAATCTGATAGTGGTAGTGGGTTGGTAGATGTCTAGTCTCCCTTATGGCTCTAATCTGATAGTGGGGTGGCAGATGTCTAGTCTCCCTTATGGCTCTAATCTGATAGTGGTAGTGGGGTGGTAGATGTCTAGTCTCCCTTATGGCTCTAATCGGATAGTGGTAGTGGGGTTGTAGATTTCTAGTCTCCCTTATGGTTCTAATCTGGTAGTGGCAGTGGGGTGTTAGATGTCTAGTCTCCCTTATGGCTCTAATCTGATAGTGGGTTGGTAGATGTCTAGTCTCCCTTATGGCTCTAATCTGATAGTGGTAGTGGGGTGTTAGATGTCTAGTCTCCCTTATGGCTCTAATCTGATAGTGGTAGAGGGGTGGCAGATGTCTAGTCTCCCTTATGGCTCTAATTTTATAGTGGTAGTGGGGTGGTAGATGTATAGTCTCCCTTATGGCTCTAATCTGATAGTGGTAGTGGGTTGGTAGATGTTTAGTCTCCCTTATGGCTCTAATCTGATAGTGGTAGTGGGGTGGTAGATGTCTAGTCTCCCTTATGGCTCTAATTTGATAGTGGTAGTGGGGTGGTAGATGTCTAGTCTCCCTTATGGCTCTAATCTGATAGTGGTAGTGGGGATGTAGATGTCTAGTCTCCCTTATGGCTCTAATCTGATAGTGGTAGTGGGTTGGTAGATGTCTAGTCTCCCTTATGGCTCTAATCTGGTAGTGGTAGTGGGGTGGTAGATGTCTAGTCTCCCTTACGGCTCTAATCTAATAGTGGTAGTGGGGTGGTAGATGTCTAGTCTCCCTTTTGGCTCTAATTTGATAGTGGTAGTGGGGTGGTAGATGTCTAGTCTCCCTTATGGCTCTAATCTGATAGTGGTAGTGGGGTGGTAGATGTCTAGTCTCCCTTATGGCTCTAATTTGATAGTGGTAGTGGGGTGGTAGATGTCTAGTCTCCCTTATGGCTCTAATCCGATAGTGGTAGTGGGGTTGTAGATGTCTAGTCTCCCTTATGGCTCTAATCTGATAGTGGGTTGGTAGATGTCTAGGCTCCCTTATGGCTCTAATCTGATAGTGGTAGTGGGTTGGTAGATGTCTAGTCTCCCTTATGGCTCTAATCTGATAGTGGGGTGGCAGATGTCTAGTCTCCCTTATGGCTCTAATCAGATAGTGGTAGTGGGGTGGTAGATGTCTAGTCTCCCTTATGGCTCTAATTTGATAGTGGTAGTGGGGTGGTAGATGTCTAGTCTCCCTTATGGCTCTAATCTGATAGTGGTAGTGGGGTGGTAGATGTCTAGTCTCCCTTATGGCTCTAATCTGATAGTAGTAGAGGGGTGGCAGATGTCTAGTCTCCCTTATGGCTCTAATTTGATAGTGGTAGTGGGGTGGTAGATGTCTTGTCTCCCTTATGGCTCTAATCTGATAGTGGTAGTGGGTTGGTAGATGTCTAGTCTCCCTTATGGCTCTAATCTGATAGTGGTAGTGGGGTGGTAGATGTCTAGTCTCCCTTATGGCTCTAATTTGATAGTGGTAGTGGGGTGGTAGATGTCTAGTCTCCCTTATGGCTCTAATCTGATAGTGGTAGTGGGTTTGTAGATGTCTAGTCTCCCGTATGGCTCTAATCTGATAGTGGGTTGGTAGATGTCTAGGCTCCCTTATGGCTCTAATTTGATAGTGGTAGTGGGGTGGTAGATGTCTAGTCTCCCTTATGGCTCTAATCTGATTGTGGTATTGGGGTGGTAGATGTCTAGTCTCCCTTATGGCTCTAATTTGATAGTGGTAGTGGGGTGGTAGATGTCTAGTCTCCCTTATGGCTCTAATCTGATTGTGGTAGTGGGGTGGTAGATGTCTAGTCTCCCTTATGGCTCTAATCTGGTAGTGGTAGTTGGGTGGTAGATGTCTAGTCTCCCTTATGGCTCTAATCTGATAGTGGTAGTGGGGTGGTAGATGTCTAGTCTCCGTTATGACTCTAATCTGATAGTGGTAGTGGGGTGGTAGATGTCTAGTCTCCCTTATGGCTCTAATTTGATAGTTGTAGTGGGGTGGTAGATGTCTAGTCTCCCTTATGGCTCTAATCTGATAGTGGTAGTGGGGTGGTAGATGTCTAGTCTCCCTTATGGCTCTAATCTGATAGTGGTAGTGGGTTGGTAGATGTCTAGTCTCCCTTATGGCTCTAATTTGATAGTGGGGTGGCAGATGTCTAGTCTCCCTTATGGCTCTAATCTGATAGTGGAAGTGGGGTGGTAGATGTCTAGTCTCCCTTATGGCTCTAATTTGATATTGGTAGTGGGGTGGTAGATGTCTAGTCTCCCTTATGGCTCTAATCGGATAGTGGTAGTGGGGGTGTAGATGTCTAGTCTCCCTTATGGCTCTAATCTGATAGTGGTAGTGGGGTGGTAGATGTCTAGTCTCCCTTATGGCTCTAATTTGATAGTGGTAGTGGGGTGGTAGATTTCTAGTCTCCCTTATGGCTCTAATCTGATAGTGGTAGTGGGGTGGTAGATGTCTAGTCTCCTTTATGGCTCTAATCTGATAGTGGGTTGGTAGATGTCTAGGCTCCCTTATGGCTCTAATCTGATAGTGGTAGTGGGTTGGTAGATGTCTAGTCTCCCTTATGGCTCCAATCTGATAGTGGGGTGGCAGATGTCTAGTCTCCCTTATGGCTCTAATCAGATAGTGGTAGTGGGGTGGTAGATGTCTAGTCTCCCTTATGGCTCTAATTTGATAGTGGTAGTGGGGTGGTAGATGTCTAGTCTCCCTTATGGCTCTAATCTGATAGTGGTAGTGGGGTGGTAGATGTCTAGTCTCCCTTATGGCTCTAATCTGATAGTGGTAGAGGGGTGGCAGATGTCTAGTCTCCCTTATGGCTCTAATTTGATAGTGGTAGTGGGGTGGTAGATGTCTAGTCTCCCTTATGGCTCTAATCTGATAGTGGTAGTGGGTTGGTAGATGTCTAGTCTCCCTTATGGCTCTAATCTGATAGTGGTAGTGGGGTGGTAGATGTCTAGTCTCCCTTATGGCTCTAATTTGATAGTGGTAGTGGGGTGGTAGATGTCTAGTCTCCCTTATGGCTCTAATCTGATAGTGGGGTGGTAGATGTCTAGTCTCCCGTATGGCTCTAATCTGATAGTGGTAGTGGGGTGGTAGATGTCTAGTCTCCCTTATGGCTCTAATCTGATAGTGGTAGTGGGTTGGTAGATGTCTAGTCTCCCTTATGGCTCTAATCTGATAGTGGTAGAGGGGTGGTAGATGTCTAGTCTCCCTTATGGCTCTAATTTGATAGTGGTAGTGGGGTGGTAGATGTCTAGTCTCCCTTATGGCTCTAATCTGATAGTGGTAGAGGGGTGGCAGATGTCTAGTCTCCCTTATGGCTCTAATTTGATAGTGGTAGTGGGGTGGTAGATGTCTAGTCTCCCTTATGGCTCTAATCTGATAGTGGTAGTGGGTTGGTAGATGTCTAGTCTCCCTTATGGCTCTAATCTGATAGTGGTAGTGGGGGGGTAGATGTCTAGTCTCCCTTATGGCTCTAATTTGATAGTGGTAGTGGGGTGGTAGATGTCTAGTCTCCCTTATGGCTCTAATCTGATAGTGGTAGTGGGGTTGTAGATGTCTAGTCTCCCTTATGGCTCTAATCTGATAGTGGGTTGGTAGATGTCTAGGCTCCCTTATGGCTCTAATTTGATAGTGGTAGTGGGGTGGTAGATGTCTAGTCTCCCTTATGGCTCTAATTTGATAGTGGTGGTGGGTTGGTAGATGTCTAGTCTCCCTTATGGCTCTAATCTGATATTGGGGTGGCAGATGTCTAGTCTCCCTTATGGCTCTAATCTGATAGTGGTAGTGGGGTGGTAGATGTCTAGTCTCCCTCATGGCTCTAATCTGATAGTGGTAGTGGGGTGGTAGATGTCTAGTCTCCCTTATGGCTCTAATTTGATAGTGTTAGTGGGGTGGTAGATGTCTAGTCTCCCTTATGGCTCTAATCTGATAGTGGTAGTGGGGATGTAGATGT